>NC_080187.1:220443970-220559930 GCF_030028045.1 Hippopotamus amphibius kiboko | reverse complement strand
TGGAGAGGATGTGTTACAAGGGAATACTTGTGCACACTTGGTGGAACTATAAATTAGTGCAGCCACCATGGAACACAGTATGGAAGTTCCTCAAGAAATTACAACTATAACTACCATATGATTTAGCAATCCTATTTCTGGGTCAATATCTGAAGAAACAATCTTGAAGAGATAACTCCACTTCCATTGAAGTACATGGAATGTACAAGACATGGAAACAACTTAGGTTGTTTATTATTACTATTAATATATGCATATTATTAAGCCATAAAGAAATAGTAAATCCTGCCATTTGGAACAACATAGGTGAAGCTTGAGGGCATCATTTTAATGAAAAGTCACACAGAGAAACACAAATTCTATATGACCTTATTTATTTGTATTATCTAAATAAGCCAGGCTCTTACATACAGAGAACAGATTTGTAGTTGACAGAGATGGGAGAGAGGGGATGAAAAATGGGTGAATGTGGTCAATAGGTGCAAACTTTTCATTATAAGATAAATACGCTCTGAGACTATAATGTAGAGCATGGTGACTATAGTCTATCTATCTATCTATCTATCATCTATCTATCTATCTATCATCGATCCATCTCTATCTATCTATAATTAACTATATAGAACTAAAATTCCCATTGTAAGTAAAGAATCTTTGTATCTATGTGAGGAGATGAATGTTAACTAAACTTTTTGTGGTAGTCATCTATAATTATAATCCTTTTTAGTACACCTTAGGCTAATACAATGTTACATGGCAACTATATCTCAGTAAAACTGATTAGAAAAACGAAATGCTAATGGAAAAATATAAAAGAGAATTATAAAACATAATTAATGAAAAGCTCATTTTCAGCTCACTTACATCTATTTAAATCATTTGTGCTTTTCAATTATGTTTGATCATGAAAATTTCATAAGCTAAACAAACAAATGTAGCCATCACTCTAAGTTATTTTCCTTGTTTACAAAGTAGGTAACAATAAAAAAAAAAGCTCCAAGCAGAGAACGTAATAAACTAAATATGGTTCTTCCTTTCTACTTTTCTTTTGTAAAACATTGCTAGCACACTTGAGAGGTGAAAATAATTCATTTTTATTGTAAATTTTGCTCTTAGTTTTGATTTATAGTTTTATCATCTTAAACATGTAGTGTAGATAACATACACTTGTTGGACTACTAAACTTAGGTATAAAAATATTGTATGTCATACTTAATGCTGACAACTCTGAAGATGGGCCAGCTTTTTTATTTTACCAACAATTAAAAACATCTAGCTTTATTTGTAAAAAATTATCCCAAATCATGTGAACCTAAAAAATTGGATTCATTTCTCTATAGCTGAGATTTTTAAAGAAATACTTAATTTATAGAAACACTCCTTCATCTCTAAGCCAATTTTAATATAACTCCATGGGACTTCCCTGGTGGTGCAGTGGTTAAGAATCTGCCTGCCAAGGCAGGGGACACAGATGTGATCCCTGGTCTGGGAAGATCCCACGTGCCTCCGAGCCACTAAGCCCATGCACCACAACTACTGAGCCTGTGCTGTACAGCCCGCAAGCCACAACTACTGAACCCAGCACCACAACTGCTGAGCCCATGCACCATGACTACTGAAGCCTGTACACTAGAGCCCATGCTCAAGAGAAGCCACTGCAATGAGACGTCTGGGCACCGCAATCAAGAAAAGCCCCTACTCACCACTAGAGAAAGCCTGTGTGCAGCAAAAAAGACCTGACACAGACAAAAATCTATAAATGACTCCAATCAATCAATCCATAATCTTAAAAACTATAACTCAAGAGATTTTATAAATTAATTTGGTAATAGCCAGAGGTAGAAGAATGCCATGTATACATAACACACAGGCATGCATGTATGCACACATGCAAACATAAACACACAGACAGATGTGCATAGACATCTCATAGCTTTCATTCTAAAATGTCAGCCATGAGTCAATAAAATAAAGTACCATAAAGACACTGGCTTATCTCAACTTTATATTTGTATCTGAATTGTTTTTGTGGCAAATAGGACAAGTTGAGACTATATGCTTACCACTATTTGTGAAGGAGACTTTTAAGATTTTCTTTTTCCCTGATATACAACCTAATAAAGGCTGCGGAGTAAACTTTAGAACAGTGACTAAGTAGACATCTAACAGCTGTCTGGATGTTTCCACAACCCAACTGAATGGACAAAATATCTAGTTCCATTTCCGAATAGCTTCCCATTCTTTATTCAGCCTCAGGTGGTTGCTAGTGGGGGTCCTAAGTCCCTTGAGAACCCTCAGTGGAGGGTATGGGGTCTAATGTTCAAGGGAGTTGTAGGGAGCTGAGGAGCTGAGGTAGGATGAGAAAACCTGGTAGGATTCACAGAGGATTGGAGGAGCTAAGGGTTTGAAGGGGAATGTATCAAGGGAGTCAGGAAACTAGAGGCAAGATCTAAAGAAGTAAAAAGAGAAAGTAGGAACAACTGTGATGGGAAAGGAGAGTTTTAAGGAGCCAGTTTGCAAAGACATTATTTTTCCTAAAGAGGCCATTAAAGGTCCAAATTATCCTGAGTAAAATCATGCCAACAAGAAAGGAAGCAGACACAGTTGCCAAAGTACATTTATAGCAGGGGTTCAGGAAGGGGGTTTCCAGTCACTGAGAAGGTTCCATGTTTATAATTATGTTCATAATTTATGATACCTATACACTTATGAACAGTGAAATTTAGAACCCTAAGCTGGCTTCTGCTTGCATGGGGCGCTAACTCAGTTTCTTACAAAGAGAGAAACCTTGAACCCAGCATGTTTGTCTGGGACTCTAAACTAGCTTCTAGAGTTTAATCAAAATCTTAAGACTCAAAATCCGTTCCTACCAGCTACAAGAGAAATTGGTCTGGACCATTGATTTAGGAGACAGACGCACCAATGGATACGTGATAAATCAGGAAGGAAGACAAGACTTCAAAGGTGTGCACTTAGGGTCTTGGGTGAGTTTATCCAATGATAAACTGATCTTATCCAAGCCGCATCATGGGAGTATCAAATATGAACTAGAAACGGAAAGCAGTTACATGGGTAAAACAGATTTCATTAAGGACTATTGCATTGAGGGGAAATACCTAAGTACAGAACTGGGCCCAATTCCAAATACAGGAAGGCCAAGTGGGCATTTACAGTCAAGGAGCCTGGTGGGGATCAATAGATGGGAAATTACCAAGAGAAAACATCAAGGGTAAGGAGGATTACGGCTAAACTGACCTAACAGAATTCTTCCTTAAGGCAGGCCAGACTGATCAGACATCACCGGTAGATGGTAGAAGGTGAGAAACCTAATTAGATATAAAAAAAAATGATCAGACATATATGACGAGGCACTCTTGCTACACAATCTTAGCAGAGTTCTTCCTAAGGATTTTACGAGGATGTACACAGATGGTTCTAGGGGAAGGTTCCGAAACTTGCCTAACATTTGGTGAAGCAAAAAATCTTTGTCACTACCAGAAGGAATTTAGACAACTGACACAATGGAGGAAAGAAAGAGTACATCTAGAATATGAAATACCCTTTAAGATGTCTCTTAGGATCACCATAAGCTGTGTTTAAGATCAATCCATCCAAGCAATGCTAGTAGTTAGCCAGACCTTTAAGTAATGAATATTTGGGTCTTTCCACCAGAAGAAGGCAGGTATACATACCAAATCTGACCTAATCACCAATTATAGAAGTGAGGACTGTAATTGTCATGAGTATGTCCTCCTTATTTTGTTATGAATACATTTGCATGTGCATGTGTATGTATGTACACTGTTTCTAAGAGTATTTCTCCTATTTTCTTATGAATGTGTTTTGTGTGTGTGTGTGTGTGTGTGTACACAAATATTAAGCAAACATCTTTATTTTCTATCCTTTCCTATTGCCTTATCAGGTAACACTAGATATATTAACTGTATATCATAGCACTTAAATATTGTTAATTTTACATCACATTATTTGCTGCAGGATAAAAAGGAGAGTCCACTTCATTAAGGATTTTCCCTTCTCTTCTGGAGAAGGAGTTAGTTTAGTTTTGATTGTATGCAGATTAGTTGGATTACATTAGGTAGAATTGTGACCTCATTATTTACTTTTTTGGAAGATTAATATGGTTTAAGGCTATAAGCATAGGGTCAAGTTGACAAGGGGTAGAATGTGATGGCTAATTTTATGTGTCAACTTGACTTAAGAGAAGTCCCGATAGCTGGTAAAATAGTATTTCTGGGTGTGTCTGTGAGACTTTATTCTGAAAGGGATTGGCATTTGAGTCAGTAGACTGAGTAAGGAGATACTCCATCACCAATGTGCGCAGGTATCATCCAATCCAAATAGAGAGCCTGAGTAGAATACAAATTAAAGGAAGGGCAAATTCCTCTCTCTTTTCTGGAGCCTCCATGCCTATCTTTTCTTACTCTAGGATATCAGCACTCCCCTTTCTTGGGCCTTTGGGCTCTGAGACTTACACAAATGGTCTCTTTTTTTATGCCTTCAGTGCTGGACTGAATCATTCCCCTGGATTCTCTGGTTATCCAGCTTACCGATGACAGATTATGGGACTTCTGCACCTCCATAATGTCTGAGCCATTTCTATGCTAAATCTCCTCTTACATCTGTCTCTACACCTCTCCCCCAGACTTGCTCTGTATGTGTATATATCCTGTTGATTCTGCTTTAGGGATCAATCTGCATAGTATAGACTTTGGTAAGGAGAATGGCTCTAGAGTAACACAATCTTAAGTATTCGTTTTCAAAATTACTTCCTTGGTTCCTGAAATCTTGGATACAAGATTAACATTCAGAAATCAGTTGCAATTCTTTACACTAACAATGAAATAGCAGAAAAGGAATGTAAAAAAAAAACGATATCTTTAAAAATTACATCAAAAAAATACCTAGGAATAAACCTGAACAGGAAGGTGAAAGACTTACGTGCTGAGAACGCAAACCATTAATAAAGTAAATTAAAAATGATTCAAAAAATACAAAGATATCCCTTGCTCTTGGATTGGAATTAATATTGTTAAAATGGCAATACTACCCAAAGCAATCTACAGATTTAATGTTTTCCGTATCAAATTACCCATAGCCTTTTCTGCAGAAGTAGAACAAGTAATCCAAAAATTTATATGGAACCATAAAAGATGCAGAACTATCAAAGCAATCCTGAGGGAAAAAATAACAAGCAGGAAGCATAAGTCTCCCAGACTTCAGACAATACTACAAAGCTACAGTAATCAAGACAGCATGATATTTGCACAAAAGCAGACATATAGATTAACAGAACAGAAGAGAGAGACAAGAAATAAACCAACACCCCTATGGCCAATTAATCTTTGACAAAGGAGGCAAGAATATAAAATGGGAAAAAAGTGTCTTCAGCAAATGTTGCTGGGAAAGTTGGACAGCTGCATGTAAATCAGAAAAGTTAGAATATACCCTCACACCATGCACAAAAAAAACTCAATATGGCTTAAAGACTTAAACATAAGACAGGACCTTATAAAACTCCTAGAAGAGAACATAGGCAAAACATTCTCTGACAGAAAATGTACCAGTGTTTTCTGAGGTCAGCCTCCAAAGGTTATAGAAATAAAAATGAAAAGAAACAAAT
The DNA here is from genome assembly GCF_030028045.1 of Hippopotamus amphibius kiboko. NCBI lineage: Eukaryota > Metazoa > Chordata > Mammalia > Artiodactyla > Hippopotamidae > Hippopotamus > Hippopotamus amphibius. The sequence continues at coordinate 220,554,289 of NC_080187.1, read as the reverse complement.
GGGACCTAATGAAACTTACAAGCTTTTCCACAGTGAAAGAAACCATAAACAAAAACCAAAAAGACAGCCTCCTGAATGGGAGAAAATATTTGCAAATGAAGCAACTGACGAGGCTTAATTTCCAAAATATACAAACAGTTCATAGAGCTCAACAATAAAAAAACAAACAACCCAATCAAAAAATGGGTTGAAGACCTTAATAGACATTTATCCAAAGAAGACATACGGAAGGCCAGTAGGCACATGAAAAGAGGGTCAACATCACTAATTATTAGAGAAATGTAAATCAAAACTACAGTGAGGTACCACCTGACACCAGTCAGAGTGGCCATTATTCAAAAGTTTACAAACTATAAATGCTGGGGAGAGTGTGGAGAAAAGGGAACCCTTACATGCTATTGGTGGGAATGAAAATTGGTGCAGTCACTATGGAAAACACTATGCGGTTTCCACAGAGAACAAAGAGTAGAACTACCATATGATCCAGCAATCCACTCCTGGGCATATATCCAGAGAAAATCATAATTTGAAAGGATATGTGCACACTTATGTTCATAACACCACTATTCACAATAGCCAAGACACAGAAACAATCTAAATGTTTATTGACAGATGAATAAAAAAGTAGTGGTACATATATACAATGGAAGACTACTCAGCCATAAAAAAGGAATGAAATAATGCTATTTGCAGCAACATGGATGCAACTAGAGATTATCATACGAAGCAAAGTAAGTCAGGAAGAGAAAGACAACTACCATATGATATAACTTGCATGTGGAATCTAAAATATGTCACAAATGCCCTATCTACAAAATAGAAACAGAATCACAGACAGAGAGAGAACAGACTTGTGGTTGCCAAGTGGGAGGGTGGGAGGAAGAAGGATGGACTGGGAGTTTGGAGTTAGTATATGCAAACAATTACATTTAGAATGTATAAACAACAAGGTTCTACAGTATAGCATAGGGAACTCTATCCAATCTCCTGGGATAAACTCTAATGAAAAATAATTTTAAGAAGAATATATATATGTGCATAACTGAGTCACCTTGCTGTACAGCAGAAATTAGCACAGCAATGTAACTCAATAATACTTCAATTACAAAAACAAAAACAAAAATAGACCCATATATGTTAAGCTTCTCTATACCGTATAATATGAGATGCCAAGTGCAGATAAACTTATGTTCAGCAATTAATGTTTTAATATTCTATCTTATTTGTATACCATCTAGTTATTCAATGATTACACACTCTTTATCTTAACTTTAAGGTTTCAAGTTACCAACAAGATCTGTGAAACAATTTTGGGGTAGAGATATTATCAAACATAATTATTATAAAACATTTCTAAAAATAAGATATTACAAATCACAATTATCGATAAGGATGTTTATACATTTTGTAAATTGATTTGAATGGAAGAGCTGAAGCCATAAAGCTCCTAGTAGAAAACTTCATGAATAATATTCATGACATCTGTCTTAGAAAGGATTTTTTCTTTTTAAATCAAAAGCAAAGGCAACCAAAGCACAAATAATGGAGTGGGACTACATCAAACCAAATAGCCCTGCACAGAAAACAAAACCATTCACAAAGTGAAAGTGCAATGTGAGGAGTGGGAGAAGATATTTGCAAGTCACATATCTGATAAAGGGTTAATATCCAAATGATATAAAGAACTCATTCAACTCAATAGCAAAAAATCAAGCAGTCTGGTTTAAAAAAGGTCAAAGGAATTCAATAGACTTATTTCCCAAGAAGACATACAAATGGCCAAAAGGGACATAAAAAGGTCTCAGCATCACTAATCATCAGGGAAATGTAAATCAAAACAACAATGGGATATTGCCACACACCTGTGGCTGCTATCAAAAAGCTAAGAGATGAGACCAGTTGGAGAGGATGTGTTACAAGGGAATACTTGTGCACACTTGGTGGAACTATAAATTAGTGCAGCCACCATGGAACACAGTATGGAAGTTCCTCAAGAAATTACAACTATAACTACCATATGATTTAGCAATCCTATTTCTGGGTCAATATCTGAAGGAAACAATCTTGAAGAGATAACTCCACTTCCATTGAAGTACATGGAATGTACAAGACATGGAAACAACTTAGGTTGTTTATTATTACTATTAATATATGCATATTATTAAGCCATAAAGAAATAGTAAATCCTGCCATTTGGAACAACATAGGTGAAGCTTGAGGGCATCATTTTAATGAAAAGTCACACAGAGAAACACAAATTCTATATGACCTTATTTATTTGTATTATCTAAATAAGCCAGGCTCTTACATACAGAGAACAGATTTGTAGTTGACAGAGATGGGAGAGAGGGGATGAAAAATGGGTGAATGTGGTCAATAGGTGCAAACTTTTCATTATAAGATAAATACGCTCTGAGACTATAATGTAGAGCATGGTGACTATAGTCTATCTATCTATCTATCTATCATCTATCTATCTATCTATCATCGATCCATCTCTATCTATCTATAATTAACTATATAGAACTAAAATTCCCATTGTAAGTAAAGAATCTTTGTATCTATGTGAGGAGATGAATGTTAACTAAACTTTTTGTGGTAGTCATCTATAATTATAATCCTTTTTTAGTACACCTTAGGCTAATACAATGTTACATGGCAACTATATCTCAGTAAAACTGATTAGAAAAACGAAATGCTAATGGAAAAATATAAAAGAGAATTATAAAACATAATTAATGAAAAGCTCATTTTCAGCTCACTTACATCTATTTAAATCATTTGTGCTTTTCAATTATGTTTGATCATGAAAATTTCATAAGCTAAACAAACAAATGTAGCCATCACTCTAAGTTATTTTCCTTGTTTACAAAGTAGGTAACAATAAAAAAAAAAAGCTCCAAGCAGAGAACGTAATAAACTAAATATGGTTCTTCCTTTCTACTTTTCTTTTGTAAAACATTGCTAGCACACTTGAGAGGTGAAAATAATTCATTTTTATTGTAAATTTTGCTCTTAGTTTTGATTTATAGTTTTATCATCTTAAACATGTAGTGTAGATAACATACACTTGTTGGACTACTAAACTTAGGTATAAAAATATTGTATGTCATACTTAATGCTGACAACTCTGAAGATGGGCCAGCTTTTTTATTTTACCAACAATTAAAAACATCTAGCTTTATTTGTAAAAAATTATCCCAAATCATGTGAACCTAAAAAATTGGATTCATTTCTCTATAGCTGAGATTTTTAAAGAAATACTTAATTTATAGAAACACTCCTTCATCTCTAAGCCAATTTTAATATAACTCCATGGGACTTCCCTGGTGGTGCAGTGGTTAAGAATCTGCCTGCCAAGGCAGGGGACACAGATGTGATCCCTGGTCTGGGAAGATCCCACGTGCCTCCGAGCCACTAAGCCCATGCACCACAACTACTGAGCCTGTGCTGTACAGCCTGCAAGCCACAACTACTGAACCCAGCACCACAACTGCTGAGCCCATGCACCATGACTACTGAAGCCTGTACACTAGAGCCCATGCTCAAGAGAAGCCACTGCAATGAGACGTCTGGGCACCGCAATCAAGAAAAGCCCCTACTCACCACTAGAGAAAGCCTGTGTGCAGCAAAAAAGACCTGACACAGACAAAAATCTATAAATGACTCCAATCAATCAATCAATAATCTTAAAAACTATAACTCAAGAGATTTTATAAATTAATTTGGTAATATCCAGAGGTAGAAGAATGCCATGTATACATAACACACAGGCATGCATGTATGCACACATACAAACATAAACACACAGACAGATGTGCATAGACATCTCATAGCTTTCATTCTAAAATGTCAGCCATGAGTCAATAAAATAAAGTACCATAAAGACACTGGCTTATCTCAACTTTATATTTGTATCTGAATTGTTTTTGTGGCAAATAGGACAAGTTGAGACTATATGCTTACCACTATTTGTGAAGGAGACTTTTAAGATTTTCTTTTTCCCTGATATACAACCTAATAAAGGCTGCGGAGTAAACTTTAGAACAGTGACTAAGTAGACATCTAACAGCTGTCTGGATGTTTCCACAACCCAACTGAATGGACAAAATATCTAGTTCCATTTCCGAATAGCTTCCCATTCTTTATTCAGCCTCAGGTGGTTGCTAGTGGGGGTCCTAAGTCCCTTGAGAACCCTCAGTGGAGGGTATGGGGTCTAATGTTCAAGGGAGTTGTAGGGAGCTGAGGAGCTGAGGTAGGATGAGAAAACCTGGTAGGATTCACAGAGGATTGGAGGAGCTAAGGGTTTGAAGGGGAATGTATCAAGGGAGTCAGGAAACTAGAGGCAAGATCTAAAGAAGTAAAAAGAGAAAGTAGGAACAACTGTGATGGGAAAGGAGAGTTTTAAGGAGCCAGTTTGCAAAGACATTATTTTTCCTAAAGAGGCCATTAAAGGTCCAAATTATCCTGAGTAAAATCATGCCAACAAGAAAGGAAGCAGACACAGTTGCCAAAGTACATTTATAGCAGGGGTTCAGGAAGGGGGTTTCCAGTCACTGAGAAGGTTCCATGTTTATAATTATGTTCATAATTTATGATACCTATACACTTATGAACAGTGAAATTTAGAACCCTAAGCTGGCTTCTGCTTGCATGGGGCGCTAACTCAGTTTCTTACAAAGAGAGAAACCTTGAACCCAGCATGTTTGTCTGGGACTCTAAACTAGCTTCTAGAGTTTAATCAAAATCTTAAGACTCAAAATCCGTTCCTACCAGCTACAAGAGAAATTGGTCTGGACCATTGATTTAGGAGACAGACGCACCAATGGATACGTGATAAATCAGGAAGGAAGACAAGACTTCAAAGGTGTGCACTTAGGGTCTTGGGTGAGTTTATCCAATGATAAACTGATCTTATCCAAGCCGCATCATGGGAGTATCAAATATGAACTAGAAACGGAAAGCAGTTACATGGGTAAAACAGATTTCATTAAGGACTATTGCATTGAGGGGAAATACCTAAGTACAGAACTGGGCCCAATTCCAAATACAGGAAGGCCAAGTGGGCATTTACAGTCAAGGAGCCTGGTGGGGATCAATAGATGGGAAATTACCAAGAGAAAACATCAAGGGTAAGGAGGATTACGGCTAAACTGACCTAACAGAATTCTTCCTTAAGGCAGGCCAGACTGATCAGACATCACCGGTAGATGGTAGAAGGTGAGAAACCTAATTAGATATAAAAAAAAATGATCAGACATATATGACGAGGCACTCTTGCTACACAATCTTAGCAGAGTTCTTCCTAAGGATTTTACGAGGATGTACACAGATGGTTCTAGGGGAAGGTTCCGAAACTTGCCTAACATTTGGTGAAGCAAAAAATCTTTGTCACTACCAGAAGGAATTTAGACAACTGACACAATGGAGGAAAGAAAGAGTACATCTAGAATATGAAATACCCTTTAAGATGTCTCTTAGGATCACCATAAGCTGTGTTTAAGATCAATCCATCCAAGCAATGCTAGTAGTTAGCCAGACCTTTAAGTAATGAATATTTGGGTCTTTCCACCAGAAGAAGGCAGGTATACATACCAAATCTGACCTAATCACCAATTATAGAAGTGAGGACTGTAATTGTCATGAGTATGTCCTCCTTATTTTGTTATGAATACATTTGCATGTGCATGTGTATGTATGTACACTGTTTCTAAGAGTATTTCTCCTATTTTCTTATGAATGTGTTTTGTGTGTGTGTGTGTGTGTGTGTACACAAATATTAAGCAAACATCTTTATTTTCTATCCTTTCCTATTGCCTTATCAGGTAACACTAGATATATTAACTGTATATCATAGCACTTAAATATTGTTAATTTTACATCACATTATTTGCTGCAGGATAAAAAGGAGAGTCCACTTCATTAAGGATTTTCCCTTCTCTTCTGGAGAAGGAGTTAGTTTAGTTTTGATTGTATGCAGATTAGTTGGATTACATTAGGTAGAATTGTGACCTCATTATTTACTTTTTTGGAAGATTAATATGGTTTAAGGCTATAAGCATAGGGTCAAGTTGACAAGGGGTAGAATGTGATGGCTAATTTTATGTGTCAACTTGACTTAAGAGAAGTCCCGATAGCTGGTAAAATAGTATTTCTGGGTGTGTCTGTGAGACTTTATTCTGAAAGGGATTGGCATTTGAGTCAGTAGACTGAGTAAGGAGATACTCCATCACCAATGTGCGCAGGTATCATCCAATCCAAATAGAGAGCCTGAGTAGAATACAAATTAAAGGAAGGGCAAATTCCTCTCTCTTTTCTGGAGCCTCCATGCCTATCTTTTCTTACTCTAGGATATCAGCACTCCCCTTTCTTGGGCCTTTGGGCTCTGAGACTTACACAAATGGTCTCTTTTTTTATGCCTTCAGTGCTGGACTGAATCATTCCCCTGGATTCTCTGGTTATCCAGCTTACCGATGACAGATTATGGGACTTCTGCACCTCCATAATGTCTGAGCCATTTCTATGCTAAATCTCCTCTTACATCTGTCTCTACACCTCTCCCCCAGACTTGCTCTGTATGTGTATATATCCTGTTGATTCTGCTTTAGGGATCAATCTGCATAGTATAGACTTTGGTAAGGAGAATGGCTCTAGAGTAACACAATCTTAAGTATTCGTTTTCAAAATTACTTCCTTGGTTCCTGAAATCTTGGATACAAGATTAACATTCAGAAATCAGTTGCAATTCTTTACACTAACAATGAAATAGCAGAAAAGGAATGTAAAAAAAAAACGATATCTTTAAAAATTACATCAAAAAAATACCTAGGAATAAACCTGAACAGGAAGGTGAAAGACTTACGTGCTGAGAACGCAAACCATTAATAAAGTAAATTAAAAATGATTCAAAAAATACAAAGATATCCCTTGCTCTTGGATTGGAATTAATATTGTTAAAATGGCAATACTACCCAAAGCAATCTACAGATTTAATGTTTTCCGTATCAAATTACCCATAGCCTTTTCTGCAGAAGTAGAACAAGTAATCCAAAAATTTATATGGAACCATAAAAGATGCAGAACTATCAAAGCAATCCTGAGGGAAAAAATAACAAGCAGGAAGCATAAGTCTCCCAGACTTCAGACAATACTACAAAGCTACAGTAATCAAGACAGCATGATATTTGCACAAAAGCAGACATATAGATTAACAGAACAGAAGAGAGAGACAAGAAATAAACCAACACCCCTATGGCCAATTAATCTTTGACAAAGGAGGCAAGAATATAAAATGGGAAAAAAGTGTCTTCAGCAAATGTTGCTGGGAAAGTTGGACAGCTGCATGTAAATCAGAAAAGTTAGAATATACCCTCACATCATGCACAAAAAAAACTCAATATGGCTTAAAGACTTAAACATAAGACAGGACCTTATAAAACTCCTAGAAGAGAACATAGGCAAAACATTCTCTGACAGAAAATGTACCAGTGTTTTCTGAGGTCAGCCTCCAAAGGTTATAGAAATAAAAATGAAAAGAAACAAATGGGACCTAATGAAACTTACAAGCTTTTCCACAGTGAAAGAAACCATAAACAAAAACCAAAAAGACAGCCTCCTGAATGGGAGAAAATATTTGCAAATGAAGCAACTGACGAGGCTTAATTTCCAAAATATACAAACAGTTCATAGAGCTCAACAATAAAAAAACAAACAACCCAATCAAAAAATGGGTTGAAGACCTTAATAGACATTTATCCAAAGAAGACATACGGAAGGCCAGTAGGCACATGAAAAGAGGGTCAACATCACTAATTATTAGAGAAATGTAAATCAAAACTACAGTGAGGTACCACCTGACACCAGTCAGAGTGGCCATTATTCAAAAGTTTACAAACTATAAATGCTGGGGAGAGTGTGGAGAAAAGGGAACCCTTACATGCTATTGGTGGGAATGAAAATTGGTGCAGTCACTATGGAAAACACTATGCGGTTTCCACAGAGAACAAAGAGTAGAACTACCATATGATCCAGCAATCCACTCCTGGGCATATATCCAGAGAAAATCATAATTTGAAAGGATATGTGCACACTTATGTTCATAACACCACTATTCACAATAGCCAAGACACAGAAACAATCTAAATGTTTATTGACAGATGAATAAAAAAGTAGTGGTACATATATACAATGGAAGACTACTCAGCCATAAAAAAGGAATGAAATAATGCTATTTGCAGCAACATGGATGCAACTAGAGATTATCATACGAAGCAAAGTAAGTCAGGAAGAGAAAGACAACTACCATATGATATAACTTGCATGTGGAATCTAAAATATGTCACAAATGCCCTATCTACAAAATAGAAACAGAATCACAGACAGAGAGAGAACAGACTTGTGGTTGCCAAGTGGGAGGGTGGGAGGAAGAAGGATGGACTGGGAGTTTGGAGTTAGTATATGCAAACAATTACATTTAGAATGTATAAACAACAAGGTTCTACAGTATAGCATAGGGAACTCTATCCAATCTCCTGGGATAAACTCTAATGAAAAATAATTTTAAGAAGAATATATATATGTGCATAACTGAGTCACCTTGCTGTACAGCAGAAATTAGCACAGCAATGTAACTCAATAATACTTCAATTACAAAAACAAAAACAAAAATAGACCCATATATGTTAAGCTTCTCTATACCGTATAATATGAGATGCCAAGTGCAGATAAACTTATGTTCAGCAATTAATGTTTTAATATTCTATCTTATTTGTATACCATCTAGTTATTCAATGATTACACACTCTTTATCTTAACTTTAAGGTTTCAAGTTACCAACAAGATCTGTGAAACAATTTTGGGGTAGAGATATTATCAAACATAATTATTATAAAACATTTCTAAAAATAAGATATTACAAATCACAATTATCGATAAGGATGTTTATACATTTTGTAAATTGATTTGAATGGAAGAGCTGAAGCCATAAAGCTCCTAGTAGAAAACTTCATGAATAATATTCATGACATCTGTCTTAGAAAGGATTTTTTCTTTTTAAATCAAAAGCAAAGGCAACCAAAGCACAAATAATGGAGTGGGACTACATCAAACCAAATAGCCCTGCACAGAAAACAAAACCATTCACAAAGTGAAAGTGCAATGTGAGGAGTGGGAGAAGATATTTGCAAGTCACATATCTGATAAAGGGTTAATATCCAAATGATATAAAGAACTCATTCAACTCAATAGCAAAAAATCAAGCAGTCTGGTTTAAAAAAGGTCAAAGGAATTCAATAGACTTATTTCCCAAGAAGACATACAAATGGCCAAAAGGGACATAAAAAGGTCTCAGCATCACTAATCATCAGGGAAATGTAAATCAAAACAACAATGGGATATTGCCACACACCTGTGGCTGCTATCAAAAAGCTAAGAGATGAGACCAGTTGGAGAGGATGTGTTACAAGGGAATACTTGTGCACACTTGGTGGAACTATAAATTAGTGCAGCCACCATGGAACACAGTATGGAAGTTCCTCAAGAAATTACAACTATAACTACCATATGATTTAGCAATCCTATTTCTGGGTCAATATCTGAAGGAAACAATCTTGAAGAGATAACTCCACTTCCATTGAAGTACATGGAATGTACAAGACATGGAAACAACTTAGGTTGTTTATTATTACTATTAATATATGCATATTATTAAGCCATAAAGAAATAGTAAATCCTGCCATTTGGAACAACATAGGTGAAGCTTGAGGGCATCATTTTAATGAAAAGTCACACAGAGAAACACAAATTCTATATGACCTTATTTATTTGTATTATCTAAATAAGCCAGGCTCTTACATACAGAGAACAGATTTGTAGTTGACAGAGATGGGAGAGAGGGGATGAAAAATGGGTGAATGTGGTCAATAGGTGCAAACTTTTCATTATAAGATAAATACGCTCTGAGACTATAATGTAGAGCATGGTGACTATAGTCTATCTATCTATCTATCTATCATCTATCTATCTATCTATCATCGATCCATCTCTATCTATCTATAATTAACTATATAGAACTAAAATTCCCATTGTAAGTAAAGAATCTTTGTATCTATGTGAGGAGATGAATGTTAACTAAACTTTTTGTGGTAGTCATCTATAATTATAATCCTTTTTTAGTACACCTTAGGCTAATACAATGTTACATGGCAACTATATCTCAGTAAAACTGATTAGAAAAACGAAATGCTAATGGAAAAATATAAAAGAGAATTATAAAACATAATTAATGAAAAGCTCATTTTCAGCTCACTTACATCTATTTAAATCATTTGTGCTTTTCAATTATGTTTGATCATGAAAATTTCATAAGCTAAACAAACAAATGTAGCCATCACTCTAAGTTATTTTCCTTGTTTACAAAGTAGGTAACAATAAAAAAAAAAAGCTCCAAGCAGAGAACGTAATAAACTAAATATGGTTCTTCCTTTCTACTTTTCTTTTGTAAAACATTGCTAGCACACTTGAGAGGTGAAAATAATTCATTTTTATTGTAAATTTTGCTCTTAGTTTTGATTTATAGTTTTATCATCTTAAACATGTAGTGTAGATAACATACACTTGTTGGACTACTAAACTTAGGTATAAAAATATTGTATGTCATACTTAATGCTGACAACTCTGAAGATGGGCCAGCTTTTTTATTTTACCAACAATTAAAAACATCTAGCTTTATTTGTAAAAAATTATCCCAAATCATGTGAACCTAAAAAATTGGATTCATTTCTCTATAGCTGAGATTTTTAAAGAAATACTTAATTTATAGAAACACTCCTTCATCTCTAAGCCAATTTTAATATAACTCCATGGGACTTCCCTGGTGGTGCAGTGGTTAAGAATCTGCCTGCCAAGGCAGGGGACACAGATGTGATCCCTGGTCTGGGAAGATCCCACGTGCCTCCGAGCCACTAAGCCCATGCACCACAACTACTGAGCCTGTGCTGTACAGCCCGCAAGCCACAACTACTGAACCCAGCACCACAACTGCTGAGCCCATGCACCATGACTACTGAAGCCTGTACACTAGAGCCCATGCTCAAGAGAAGCCACTGCAATGAGACGTCTGGGCACCGCAATCAAGAAAAGCCCCTACTCACCACTAGAGAAAGCCTGTGTGCAGCAAAAAAGACCTGACACAGACAAAAATCTATAAATGACTCCAATCAATCAATCCATAATCTTAAAAACTATAACTCAAGAGATTTTATAAATTAATTTGGTAATATCCAGAGGTAGAAGAATGCCATGTATACATAACACACAGGCATGCATGTATGCACACATACAAACATAAACACACAGACAGATGTGCATAGACATCTCATAGCTTTCATTCTAAAATGTCAGCCATGAGTCAATAAAATAAAGTACCATAAAGACACTGGCTTATCTCAACTTTATATTTGTATCTGAATTGTTTTTGTGGCAAATAGGACAAGTTGAGACTATATGCTTACCACTATTTGTGAAGGAGACTTTTAAGATTTTCTTTTTCCCTGATATACAACCTAATAAAGGCTGCGGAGTAAACTTTAGAACAGTGACTAAGTAGACATCTAACAGCTGTCTGGATGTTTCCACAACCCAACTGAATGGACAAAATATCTAGTTCCATTTCCGAATAGCTTCCCATTCTTTATTCAGCCTCAGGTGGTTGCTAGTGGGGGTCCTAAGTCCCTTGAGAACCCTCAGTGGAGGGTATGGGGTCTAATGTTCAAGGGAGTTGTAGGGAGCTGAGGAGCTGAGGTAGGATGAGAAAACCTGGTAGGATTCACAGAGGATTGGAGGAGCTAAGGGTTTGAAGGGGAATGTATCAAGGGAGTCAGGAAACTAGAGGCAAGATCTAAAGAAGTAAAAAGAGAAAGTAGGAACAACTGTGATGGGAAAGGAGAGTTTTAAGGAGCCAGTTTGCAAAGACATTATTTTTCCTAAAGAGGCCATTAAAGGTCCAAATTATCCTGAGTAAAATCATGCCAACAAGAAAGGAAGCAGACACAGTTGCCAAAGTACATTTATAGCAGGGGTTCAGGAAGGGGGTTTCCAGTCACTGAGAAGGTTCCATGTTTATAATTATGTTCATAATTTATGATACCTATACACTTATGAACAGTGAAATTTAGAACCCTAAGCTGGCTTCTGCTTGCATGGGGCGCTAACTCAGTTTCTTACAAAGAGAGAAACCTTGAACCCAGCATGTTTGTCTGGGACTCTAAACTAGCTTCTAGAGTTTAATCAAAATCTTAAGACTCAAAATCCGTTCCTACCAGCTACAAGAGAAATTGGTCTGGACCATTGATTTAGGAGACAGACGCACCAATGGATACGTGATAAATCAGGAAGGAAGACAAGACTTCAAAGGTGTGCACTTAGGGTCTTGGGTGAGTTTATCCAATGATAAACTGATCTTATCCAAGCCGCATCATGGGAGTATCAAATATGAACTAGAAACGGAAAGCAGTTACATGGGTAAAACAGATTTCATTAAGGACTATTGCATTGAGGGGAAATACCTAAGTACAGAACTGGGCCCAATTCCAAATACAGGAAGGCCAAGTGGGCATTTACAGTCAAGGAGCCTGGTGGGGATCAATAGATGGGAAATTACCAAGAGAAAACATCAAGGGTAAGGAGGATTACGGCTAAACTGACCTAACAGAATTCTTCCTTAAGGCAGGCCAGACTGATCAGACATCACCGGTAGATGGTAGAAGGTGAGAAACCTAATTAGATATAAAAAAAAATGATCAGACATATATGACGAGGCACTCTTGCTACACAATCTTAGCAGAGTTCTTCCTAAGGATTTTACGAGGATGTACACAGATGGTTCTAGGGGAAGGTTCCGAAACTTGCCTAACATTTGGTGAAGCAAAAAATCTTTGTCACTACCAGAAGGAATTTAGACAACTGACACAATGGAGGAAAGAAAGAGTACATCTAGAATATGAAATACCCTTTAAGATGTCTCTTAGGATCACCATAAGCTGTGTTTAAGATCAATCCATCCAAGCAATGCTAGTAGTTAGCCAGACCTTTAAGTAATGAATATTTGGGTCTTTCCACCAGAAGAAGGCAGGTATACATACCAAATCTGACCTAATCACCAATTATAGAAGTGAGGACTGTAATTGTCATGAGTATGTCCTCCTTATTTTGTTATGAATACATTTGCATGTGCATGTGTATGTATGTACACTGTTTCTAAGAGTATTTCTCCTATTTTCTTATGAATGTGTTTTGTGTGTGTGTGTGTGTGTGTGTACACAAATATTAAGCAAACATCTTTATTTTCTATCCTTTCCTATTGCCTTATCAGGTAACACTAGATATATTAACTGTATATCATAGCACTTAAATATTGTTAATTTTACATCACATTATTTGCTGCAGGATAAAAAGGAGAGTCCACTTCATTAAGGATTTTCCCTTCTCTTCTGGAGAAGGAGTTAGTTTAGTTTTGATTGTATGCAGATTAGTTGGATTACATTAGGTAGAATTGTGACCTCATTATTTACTTTTTTGGAAGATTAATATGGTTTAAGGCTATAAGCATAGGGTCAAGTTGACAAGGGGTAGAATGTGATGGCTAATTTTATGTGTCAACTTGACTTAAGAGAAGTCCCGATAGCTGGTAAAATAGTATTTCTGGGTGTGTCTGTGAGACTTTATTCTGAAAGGGATTGGCATTTGAGTCAGTAGACTGAGTAAGGAGATACTCCATCACCAATGTGCGCAGGTATCATCCAATCCAAATAGAGAGCCTGAGTAGAATACAAATTAAAGGAAGGGCAAATTCCTCTCTCTTTTCTGGAGCCTCCATGCCTATCTTTTCTTACTCTAGGATATCAGCACTCCCCTTTCTTGGGCCTTTGGGCTCTGAGACTTACACAAATGGTCTCTTTTTTTATGCCTTCAGTGCTGGACTGAATCATTCCCCTGGATTCTCTGGTTATCCAGCTTACCGATGACAGATTATGGGACTTCTGCACCTCCATAATGTCTGAGCCATTTCTATGCTAAATCTCCTCTTACATCTGTCTCTACACCTCTCCCCCAGACTTGCTCTGTATGTGTATATATCCTGTTGATTCTGCTTTAGGGATCAATCTGCATAGTATAGACTTTGGTAAGGAGAATGGCTCTAGAGTAACACAATCTTAAGTATTCGTTTTCAAAATTACTTCCTTGGTTCCTGAAATCTTGGATACAAGATTAACATTCAGAAATCAGTTGCAATTCTTTACACTAACAATGAAATAGCAGAAAAGGAATGTAAAAAAAAAACGATATCTTTAAAAATTACATCAAAAAAATACCTAGGAATAAACCTGAACAGGAAGGTGAAAGACTTACGTGCTGAGAACGCAAACCATTAATAAAGTAAATTAAAAATGATTCAAAAAATACAAAGATATCCCTTGCTCTTGGATTGGAATTAATATTGTTAAAATGGCAATACTACCCAAAGCAATCTACAGATTTAATGTTTTCCGTATCAAATTACCCATAGCCTTTTCTGCAGAAGTAGAACAAGTAATCCAAAAATTTATATGGAACCATAAAAGATGCAGAACTATCAAAGCAATCCTGAGGGAAAAAATAACAAGCAGGAAGCATAAGTCTCCCAGACTTCAGACAATACTACAAAGCTACAGTAATCAAGACAGCATGATATTTGCACAAAAGCAGACATATAGATTAACAGAACAGAAGAGAGAGACAAGAAATAAACCAACACCCCTATGGCCAATTAATCTTTGACAAAGGAGGCAAGAATATAAAATGGGAAAAAAGTGTCTTCAGCAAATGTTGCTGGGAAAGTTGGACAGCTGCATGTAAATCAGAAAAGTTAGAATATACCCTCACACCATGCACAAAAAAAACTCAATATGGCTTAAAGACTTAAACATAAGACAGGACCTTATAAAACTCCTAGAAGAGAACATAGGCAAAACATTCTCTGACAGAAAATGTACCAGTGTTTTCTGAGGTCAGCCTCCAAAGGTTATAGAAATAAAAATGAAAAGAAACAAATGGGACCTAATGAAACTTACAAGCTTTTCCACAGTGAAAGAAACCATAAACAAAAACCAAAAAGACAGCCTCCTGAATGGGAGAAAATATTTGCAAATGAAGCAACTGACGAGGCTTAATTTCCAAAATATACAAACAGTTCATAGAGCTCAACAATAAAAAAAACAAACAACCCAATCAAAAAATGGGTTGAAGACCTTAATAGACATTTATCCAAAGAAGACATACGGAAGGCCAGTAGGCACATGAAAAGAGGGTCAACATCACTAATTATTAGAGAAATGTAAATCAAAACTACAGTGAGGTACCACCTGACACCAGTCAGAGTGGCCATTATTCAAAAGTTTACAAACTATAAATGCTGGGGAGAGTGTGGAGAAAAGGGAACCCTTACATGCTATTGGTGGGAATGAAAATTGGTGCAGTCACTATGGAAAACACTATGCGGTTTCCACAGAGAACAAAGAGTAGAACTACCATATGATCCAGCAATCCACTCCTGGGCATATATCCAGAGAAAATCATAATTTGAAAGGATATGTGCACACTTATGTTCATAACACCACTATTCACAATAGCCAAGACACAGAAACAATCTAAATGTTTATTGACAGATGAATAAAAAAGTAGTGGTACATATATACAATGGAAGACTACTCAGCCATAAAAAAGGAATGAAATAATGCTATTTGCAGCAACATGGATGCAACTAGAGATTATCATACGAAGCAAAGTAAGTCAGGAAGAGAAAGACAACTACCATATGATATAACTTGCATGTGGAATCTAAAATATGTCACAAATGCCCTATCTACAAAATAGAAACAGAATCACAGACAGAGAGAGAACAGACTTGTGGTTGCCAAGTGGGAGGGTGGGAGGAAGAAGGATGGACTGGGAGTTTGGAGTTAGTATATGCAAACAATTACATTTAGAATGTATAAACAACAAGGTTCTACAGTATAGCATAGGGAACTCTATCCAATCTCCTGGGATAAACTCTAATGAAAAATAATTTTAAGAAGAATATATATATGTGCATAACTGAGTCACCTTGCTGTACAGCAGAAATTAGCACAGCAATGTAACTCAATAATACTTCAATTACAAAAACAAAAACAAAAATAGACCCATATATGTTAAGCTTCTCTATACCGTATAATATGAGATGCCAAGTGCAGATAAACTTATGTTCAGCAATTAATGTTTTAATATTCTATCTTATTTGTATACCATCTAGTTATTCAATGATTACACACTCTTTATCTTAACTTTAAGGTTTCAAGTTACCAACAAGATCTGTGAAACAATTTTGGGGTAGAGATATTATCAAACATAATTATTATAAAACATTTCTAAAAATAAGATATTACAAATCACAATTATCGATAAGGATGTTTATACATTTTGTAAATTGATTTGAATGGAAGAGCTGAAGCCATAAAGCTCCTAGTAGAAAACTTCATGAATAATATTCATGACATCTGTCTTAGAAAGGATTTTTTCTTTTTAAATCAAAAGCAAAGGCAACCAAAGCACAAATAATGGAGTGGGACTACATCAAACCAAATAGCCCTGCACAGAAAACAAAACCATTCACAAAGTGAAAGTGCAATGTGAGGAGTGGGAGAAGATATTTGCAAGTCACATATCTGATAAAGGGTTAATATCCAAATGATATAAAGAACTCATTCAACTCAATAGCAAAAAATCAAGCAGTCTGGTTTAAAAAAGGTCAAAGGAATTCAATAGACTTATTTCCCAAGAAGACATACAAATGGCCAAAAGGGACATAAAAAGGTCTCAGCATCACTAATCATCAGGGAAATGTAAATCAAAACAACAATGGGATATTGCCACACACCTGTGGCTGCTATCAAAAAGCTAAGAGATGAGACCAGTTGGAGAGGATGTGTTACAAGGGAATACTTGTGCACACTTGGTGGAACTATAAATTAGTGCAGCCACCATGGAACACAGTATGGAAGTTCCTCAAGAAATTACAACTATAACTACCATATGATTTAGCAATCCTATTTCTGGGTCAATATCTGAAGGAAACAATCTTGAAGAGATAACTCCACTTCCATTGAAGTACATGGAATGTACAAGACATGGAAACAACTTAGGTTGTTTATTATTACTATTAATATATGCATATTATTAAGCCATAAAGAAATAGTAAATCCTGCCATTTGGAACAACATAGGTGAAGCTTGAGGGCATCATTTTAATGAAAAGTCACACAGAGAAACACAAATTCTATATGACCTTATTTATTTGTATTATCTAAATAAGCCAGGCTCTTACATACAGAGAACAGATTTGTAGTTGACAGAGATGGGAGAGAGGGGATGAAAAATGGGTGAATGTGGTCAATAGGTGCAAACTTTTCATTATAAGATAAATACGCTCTGAGACTATAATGTAGAGCATGGTGACTATAGTCTATCTATCTATCTATCTATCATCTATCTATCTATCTATCATCGATCCATCTCTATCTATCTATAATTAACTATATAGAACTAAAATTCCCATTGTAAGTAAAGAATCTTTGTATCTATGTGAGGAGATGAATGTTAACTAAACTTTTTGTGGTAGTCATCTATAATTATAATCCTTTTTTAGTACACCTTAGGCTAATACAATGTTACATGGCAACTATATCTCAGTAAAACTGATTAGAAAAACGAAATGCTAATGGAAAAATATAAAAGAGAATTATAAAACATAATTAATGAAAAGCTCATTTTCAGCTCACTTACATCTATTTAAATCATTTGTGCTTTTCAATTATGTTTGATCATGAAAATTTCATAAGCTAAACAAACAAATGTAGCCATCACTCTAAGTTATTTTCCTTGTTTACAAAGTAGGTAACAATAAAAAAAAAAAGCTCCAAGCAGAGAACGTAATAAACTAAATATGGTTCTTCCTTTCTACTTTTCTTTTGTAAAACATTGCTAGCACACTTGAGAGGTGAAAATAATTCATTTTTATTGTAAATTTTGCTCTTAGTTTTGATTTATAGTTTTATCATCTGAAACATGTAGTGTAGATAACATACACTTGTTGGACTACTAAACTTAGGTATAAAAATATTGTATGTCATACTTAATGCTGACAACTCTGAAGATGGGCCAGCTTTTTTATTTTACCAACAATTAAAAACATCTAGCTTTATTTGTAAAAAATTATCCCAAATCATGTGAACCTAAAAAATTGGATTCATTTCTCTATAGCTGAGATTTTTAAAGAAATACTTAATTTATAGAAACACTCCTTCATCTCTAAGCCAATTTTAATATAACTCCATGGGACTTCCCTGGTGGTGCAGTGGTTAAGAATCTGCCTGCCAAGGCAGGGGACACAGATGTGATCCCTGGTCTGGGAAGATCCCACGTGCCTCCGAGCCACTAAGCCCATGCACCACAACTACTGAGCCTGTGCTGTACAGCCCGCAAGCCACAACTACTGAACCCAGCACCACAACTGCTGAGCCCATGCACCATGACTACTGAAGCCTGTACACTAGAGCCCATGCTCAAGAGAAGCCACTGCAATGAGACGTCTGGGCACCGCAATCAAGAAAAGCCCCTACTCACCACTAGAGAAAGCCTGTGTGCAGCAAAAAAGACCTGACACAGACAAAAATCTATAAATGACTCCAATCAATCAATCAATAATCTTAAAAACTATAACTCAAGAGATTTTATAAATTAATTTGGTAATAGCCAGAGGTAGAAGAATGCCATGTATACATAACACACAGGCATGCATGTATGCACACATACAAACATAAACACACAGACAGATGTGCATAGACATCTCATAGCTTTCATTCTAAAATGTCAGCCATGAGTCAATAAAATAAAGTACCATAAAGACACTGGCTTATCTCAACTTTATATTTGTATCTGAATTGTTTTTGTGGCAAATAGGACAAGTTGAGACTATATGCTTACCACTATTTGTGAAGGAGACTTTTAAGATTTTCTTTTTCCCTGATATACAACCTAATAAAGGCTGCGGAGTAAACTTTAGAACAGTGACTAAGTAGACATCTAACAGCTGTCTGGATGTTTCCACAACCCAACTGAATGGACAAAATATCTAGTTCCATTTCCGAATAGCTTCCCATTCTTTATTCAGCCTCAGGTGGTTGCTAGTGGGGGTCCTAAGTCCCTTGAGAACCCTCAGTGGAGGGTATGGGGTCTAATGTTCAAGGGAGTTGTAGGGAGCTGAGGAGCTGAGGTAGGATGAGAAAACCTGGTAGGATTCACAGAGGATTGGAGGAGCTAAGGGTTTGAAGGGGAATGTATCAAGGGAGTCAGGAAACTAGAGGCAAGATCTAAAGAAGTAAAAAGAGAAAGTAGGAACAACTGTGATGGGAAAGGAGAGTTTTAAGGAGCCAGTTTGCAAAGACATTATTTTTCCTAAAGAGGCCATTAAAGGTCCAAATTATCCTGAGTAAAATCATGCCAACAAGAAAGGAAGCAGACACAGTTGCCAAAGTACATTTATAGCAGGGGTTCAGGAAGGGGGTTTCCAGTCACTGAGAAGGTTCCATGTTTATAATTATGTTCATAATTTATGATACCTATACACTTATGAACAGTGAAATTTAGAACCCTAAGCTGGCTTCTGCTTGCATGGGGCGCTAACTCAGTTTCTTACAAAGAGAGAAACCTTGAACCCAGCATGTTTGTCTGGGACTCTAAACTAGCTTCTAGAGTTTAATCAAAATCTTAAGACTCAAAATCCGTTCCTACCAGCTACAAGAGAAATTGGTCTGGACCATTGATTTAGGAGACAGACGCACCAATGGATACGTGATAAATCAGGAAGGAAGACAAGACTTCAAAGGTGTGCACTTAGGGTCTTGGGTGAGTTTATCCAATGATAAACTGATCTTATCCAAGCCGCATCATGGGAGTATCAAATATGAACTAGAAACGGAAAGCAGTTACATGGGTAAAACAGATTTCATTAAGGACTATTGCATTGAGGGGAAATACCTAAGTACAGAACTGGGCCCAATTCCAAATACAGGAAGGCCAAGTGGGCATTTACAGTCAAGGAGCCTGGTGGGGATCAATAGATGGGAAATTACCAAGAGAAAACATCAAGGGTAAGGAGGATTACGGCTAAACTGACCTAACAGAATTCTTCCTTAAGGCAGGCCAGACTGATCAGACATCACCGGTAGATGGTAGAAGGTGAGAAACCTAATTAGATATAAAAAAAAATGATCAGACATATATGACGAGGCACTCTTGCTACACAATCTTAGCAGAGTTCTTCCTAAGGATTTTACGAGGATGTACACAGATGGTTCTAGGGGAAGGTTCCGAAACTTGCCTAACATTTGGTGAAGCAAAAAATCTTTGTCACTACCAGAAGGAATTTAGACAACTGACACAATGGAGGAAAGAAAGAGTACATCTAGAATATGAAATACCCTTTAAGATGTCTCTTAGGATCACCATAAGCTGTGTTTAAGATCAATCCATCCAAGCAATGCTAGTAGTTAGCCAGACCTTTAAGTAATGAATATTTGGGTCTTTCCACCAGAAGAAGGCAGGTATACATACCAAATCTGACCTAATCACCAATTATAGAAGTGAGGACTGTAATTGTCATGAGTATGTCCTCCTTATTTTGTTATGAATACATTTGCATGTGCATGTGTATGTATGTACACTGTTTCTAAGAGTATTTCTCCTATTTTCTTATGAATGTGTTTTGTGTGTGTGTGTGTGTGTGTGTACACAAATATTAAGCAAACATCTTTATTTTCTATCCTTTCCTATTGCCTTATCAGGTAACACTAGATATATTAACTGTATATCATAGCACTTAAATATTGTTAATTTTACATCACATTATTTGCTGCAGGATAAAAAGGAGAGTCCACTTCATTAAGGATTTTCCCTTCTCTTCTGGAGAAGGAGTTAGTTTAGTTTTGATTGTATGCAGATTAGTTGGATTACATTAGGTAGAATTGTGACCTCATTATTTACTTTTTTGGAAGATTAATATGGTTTAAGGCTATAAGCATAGGGTCAAGTTGACAAGGGGTAGAATGTGATGGCTAATTTTATGTGTCAACTTGACTTAAGAGAAGTCCCGATAGCTGGTAAAATAGTATTTCTGGGTGTGTCTGTGAGACTTTATTCTGAAAGGGATTGGCATTTGAGTCAGTAGACTGAGTAAGGAGATACTCCATCACCAATGTGCGCAGGTATCATCCAATCCAAATAGAGAGCCTGAGTAGAATACAAATTAAAGGAAGGGCAAATTCCTCTCTCTTTTCTGGAGCCTCCATGCCTATCTTTTCTTACTCTAGGATATCAGCACTCCCCTTTCTTGGGCCTTTGGGCTCTGAGACTTACACAAATGGTCTCTTTTTTTATGCCTTCAGTGCTGGACTGAATCATTCCCCTGGATTCTCTGGTTATCCAGCTTACCGATGACAGATTATGGGACTTCTGCACCTCCATAATGTCTGAGCCATTTCTATGCTAAATCTCCTCTTACATCTGTCTCTACACCTCTCCCCCAGACTTGCTCTGTATGTGTATATATCCTGTTGATTCTGCTTTAGGGATCAATCTGCATAGTATAGACTTTGGTAAGGAGAATGGCTCTAGAGTAACACAATCTTAAGTATTCGTTTTCAAAATTACTTCCTTGGTTCCTGAAATCTTGGATACAAGATTAACATTCAGAAATCAGTTGCAATTCTTTACACTAACAATGAAATAGCAGAAAAGGAATGTAAAAAAAAAACGATATCTTTAAAAATTACATCAAAAAAATACCTAGGAATAAACCTGAACAGGAAGGTGAAAGACTTACGTGCTGAGAACGCAAACCATTAATAAAGTAAATTAAAAATGATTCAAAAAATACAAAGATATCCCTTGCTCTTGGATTGGAATTAATATTGTTAAAATGGCAATACTACCCAAAGCAATTTACAGATTTAATGTTTTCCGTATCAAATTACCCATAGCCTTTTCTGCAGAAGTAGAACAAGTAATCCAAAAATTTATATGGAACCATAAAAGATGCAGAACTATCAAAGCAATCCTGAGGGAAAAAATAACAAGCAGGAAGCATAAGTCTCCCAGACTTCAGACAATACTACAAAGCTACAGTAATCAAGACAGCATGATATTTGCACAAAAGCAGACATATAGATTAACAGAACAGAAGAGAGAGACAAGAAATAAACCAACACCCCTATGGCCAATTAATCTTTGACAAAGGAGGCAAGAATATAAAATGGGAAAAAAGTGTCTTCAGCAAATGTTGCTGGGAAAGTTGGACAGCTGCATGTAAATCAGAAAAGTTAGAATATACCCTCACACCATGCCCAAAAAGAAACTCAATATGGCTTAAAGACTTAAACATAAGACAGGACCTTATAAAACTCCTAGAAGAGAACATAGGCAAAACATTCTCTGACAGAAAATGTACCAGTGTTTTCTGAGGTCAGCCTCCAAAGGTTATAGAAATAAAAATGAAAAGAAACAAATGGGACCTAATGAAACTTACAAGCTTTTCCACAGTGAAAGAAACCATAAACAAAAACCAAAAAGACAGCCTCCTGAATGGGAGAAAATATTTGCAAATGAAGCAACTGACGAGGCTTAATTTCCAAAATATACAAACAGTTCATAGAGCTCAACAATAAAAAAACAAACAACCCAATCAAAAAATGGGTTGAAGACCTTAATAGACATTTATCCAAAGAAGACATACGGAAGGCCAGTAGGCACATGAAAAGAGGGTCAACATCACTAATTATTAGAGAAATGTAAATCAAAACTACAGTGAGGTACCACCTGACACCAGTCAGAGTGGCCATTATTCAAAAGTTTACAAACTATAAATGCTGGGGAGAGTGTGGAGAAAAGGGAACCCTTACATGCTATTGGTGGGAATGAAAATTGGTGCAGTCACTATGGAAAACACTATGCGGTTTCCACAGAGAACAAAGAGTAGAACTACCATATGATCCAGCAATCCACTCCTGGGCATATATCCAGAGAAAATCATAATTTGAAAGGATATGTGCACACTTATGTTCATAACACCACTATTCACAATAGCCAAGACACAGAAACAATCTAAATGTTTATTGACAGATGAATAAAAAAGTAGTGGTACATATATACAATGGAAGACTACTCAGCCATAAAAAAGGAATGAAATAATGCTATTTGCAGCAACATGGATGCAACTAGAGATTATCATACGAAGCAAAGTAAGTCAGGAAGAGAAAGACAACTACCATATGATATAACTTGCATGTGGAATCTAAAATATGTCACAAATGCCCTATCTACAAAATAGAAACAGAATCACAGACAGAGAGAGAACAGACTTGTGGTTGCCAAGTGGGAGGGTGGGAGGAAGAAGGATGGACTGGGAGTTTGGAGTTAGTATATGCAAACAATTACATTTAGAATGTATAAACAACAAGGTTCTACAGTATAGCATAGGGAACTCTATCCAATCTCCTGGGATAAACTCTAATGAAAAATAATTTTAAGAAGAATATATATATGTGCATAACTGAGTCACCTTGCTGTACAGCAGAAATTAGCACAGCAATGTAACTCAATAATACTTCAATTACAAAAACAAAAACAAAAATAGACCCATATATGTTAAGCTTCTCTATACCGTATAATATGAGATGCCAAGTGCAGATAAACTTATGTTCAGCAATTAATGTTTTAATATTCTATCTTATTTGTATACCATCTAGTTATTCAATGATTACACACTCTTTATCTTAACTTTAAGGTTTCAAGTTACCAACAAGATCTGTGAAACAATTTTGGGGTAGAGATATTATCAAACATAATTATTATAAAACATTTCTAAAAATAAGATATTACAAATCACAATTATCGATAAGGATGTTTATACATTTTGTAAATTGATTTGAATGGAAGAGCTGAAGCCATAAAGCTCCTAGTAGAAAACTTCATGAATAATATTCATGACATCTGTCTTAGAAAGGATTTTTTCTTTTTAAATCAAAAGCAAAGGCAACCAAAGCACAAATAATGGAGTGGGACTACATCAAACCAAATAGCCCTGCACAGAAAACAAAACCATTCACAAAGTGAAAGTGCAATGTGAGGAGTGGGAGAAGATATTTGCAAGTCACATATCTGATAAAGGGTTAATATCCAAATGATATAAAGAACTCATTCAACTCAATAGCAAAAAATCAAGCAGTCTGGTTTAAAAAAGGTCAAAGGAATTCAATAGACTTATTTCCCAAGAAGACATACAAATGGCCAAAAGGGACATAAAAAGGTCTCAGCATCACTAATCATCAGGGAAATGTAAATCAAAACAACAATGGGATATTGCCACACACCTGTGGCTGCTATCAAAAAGCTAAGAGATGAGACCAGTTGGAGAGGATGTGTTACAAGGGAATACTTGTGCACACTTGGTGGAACTATAAATTAGTGCAGCCACCATGGAACACAGTATGGAAGTTCCTCAAGAAATTACAACTATAACTACCATATGATTTAGCAATCCTATTTCTGGGTCAATATCTGAAGGAAACAATCTTGAAGAGATAACTCCACTTCCATTGAAGTACATGGAATGTACAAGACATGGAAACAACTTAGGTTGTTTATTATTACTATTAATATATGCATATTATTAAGCCATAAAGAAATAGTAAATCCTGCCATTTGGAACAACATAGGTGAAGCTTGAGGGCATCATTTTAATGAAAAGTCACACAGAGAAACACAAATTCTATATGACCTTATTTATTTGTATTATCTAAATAAGCCAGGCTCTTACATACAGAGAACAGATTTGTAGTTGACAGAGATGGGAGAGAGGGGATGAAAAATGGGTGAATGTGGTCAATAGGTGCAAACTTTTCATTATAAGATAAATACGCTCTGAGACTATAATGTAGAGCATGGTGACTATAGTCTATCTATCTATCTATCTATCATCTATCTATCTATCTATCATCGATCCATCTCTATCTATCTATAATTAACTATATAGAACTAAAATTCCCATTGTAAGTAAAGAATCTTTGTATCTATGTGAGGAGATGAATGTTAACTAAACTTTTTGTGGTAGTCATCTATAATTATAATCCTTTTTTAGTACACCTTAGGCTAATACAATGTTACATGGCAACTATATCTCAGTAAAACTGATTAGAAAAACGAAATGCTAATGGAAAAATATAAAAGAGAATTATAAAACATAATTAATGAAAAGCTCATTTTCAGCTCACTTACATCTATTTAAATCATTTGTGCTTTTCAATTATGTTTGATCATGAAAATTTCATAAGCTAAACAAACAAATGTAGCCATCACTCTAAGTTATTTTCCTTGTTTACAAAGTAGGTAACAATAAAAAAAAAAAGCTCCAAGCAGAGAACGTAATAAACTAAATATGGTTCTTCCTTTCTACTTTTCTTTTGTAAAACATTGCTAGCACACTTGAGAGGTGAAAATAATTCATTTTTATTGTAAATTTTGCTCTTAGTTTTGATTTATAGTTTTATCATCTTAAACATGTAGTGTAGATAACATACACTTGTTGGACTACTAAACTTAGGTATAAAAATATTGTATGTCATACTTAATGCTGACAACTCTGAAGATGGGCCAGCTTTTTTATTTTACCAACAATTAAAAACATCTAGCTTTATTTGTAAAAAATTATCCCAAATCATGTGAACCTAAAAAATTGGATTCATTTCTCTATAGCTGAGATTTTTAAAGAAATACTTAATTTATAGAAACACTCCTTCATCTCTAAGCCAATTTTAATATAACTCCATGGGACTTCCCTGGTGGTGCAGTGGTTAAGAATCTGCCTGCCAAGGCAGGGGACACAGATGTGATCCCTGGTCTGGGAAGATCCCACGTGCCTCCGAGCCACTAAGCCCATGCACCACAACTACTGAGCCTGTGCTGTACAGCCCGCAAGCCACAACTACTGAACCCAGCACCACAACTGCTGAGCCCATGCACCATGACTACTGAAGCCTGTACACTAGAGCCCATGCTCAAGAGAAGCCACTGCAATGAGACGTCTGGGCACCGCAATCAAGAAAAGCCCCTACTCACCACTAGAGAAAGCCTGTGTGCAGCAAAAAAGACCTGACACAGACAAAAATCTATAAATGACTCCAATCAATCAATCCATAATCTTAAAAACTATAACTCAAGAGATTTTATAAATTAATTTGGTAATAGCCAGAGGTAGAAGAATGCCATGTATACATAACACACAGGCATGCATGTATGCACACATACAAACATAAACACACAGACAGATGTGCATAGACATCTCATAGCTTTCATTCTAAAATGTCAGCCATGAGTCAATAAAATAAAGTACCATAAAGACACTGGCTTATCTCAACTTTATATTTGTATCTGAATTGTTTTTGTGGCAAATAGGACAAGTTGAGACTATATGCTTACCACTATTTGTGAAGGAGACTTTTAAGATTTTCTTTTTCCCTGATATACAACCTAATAAAGGCTGCGGAGTAAACTTTAGAACAGTGACTAAGTAGACATCTAACAGCTGTCTGGATGTTTCCACAACCCAACTGAATGGACAAAATATCTAGTTCCATTTCCGAATAGCTTCCCATTCTTTATTCAGCCTCAGGTGGTTGCTAGTGGGGGTCCTAAGTCCCTTGAGAACCCTCAGTGGAGGGTATGGGGTCTAATGTTCAAGGGAGTTGTAGGGAGCTGAGGAGCTGAGGTAGGATGAGAAAACCTGGTAGGATTCACAGAGGATTGGAGGAGCTAAGGGTTTGAAGGGGAATGTATCAAGGGAGTCAGGAAACTAGAGGCAAGATCTAAAGAAGTAAAAAGAGAAAGTAGGAACAACTGTGATGGGAAAGGAGAGTTTTAAGGAGCCAGTTTGCAAAGACATTATTTTTCCTAAAGAGGCCATTAAAGGTCCAAATTATCCTGAGTAAAATCATGCCAACAAGAAAGGAAGCAGACACAGTTGCCAAAGTACATTTATAGCAGGGGTTCAGGAAGGGGGTTTCCAGTCACTGAGAAGGTTCCATGTTTATAATTATGTTCATAATTTATGATACCTATACACTTATGAACAGTGAAATTTAGAACCCTAAGCTGGCTTCTGCTTGCATGGGGCGCTAACTCAGTTTCTTACAAAGAGAGAAACCTTGAACCCAGCATGTTTGTCTGGGACTCTAAACTAGCTTCTAGAGTTTAATCAAAATCTTAAGACTCAAAATCCGTTCCTACCAGCTACAAGAGAAATTGGTCTGGACCATTGATTTAGGAGACAGACGCACCAATGGATACGTGATAAATCAGGAAGGAAGACAAGACTTCAAAGGTGTGCACTTAGGGTCTTGGGTGAGTTTATCCAATGATAAACTGATCTTATCCAAGCCGCATCATGGGAGTATCAAATATGAACTAGAAACGGAAAGCAGTTACATGGGTAAAACAGATTTCATTAAGGACTATTGCATTGAGGGGAAATACCTAAGTACAGAACTGGGCCCAATTCCAAATACAGGAAGGCCAAGTGGGCATTTACAGTCAAGGAGCCTGGTGGGGATCAATAGATGGGAAATTACCAAGAGAAAACATCAAGGGTAAGGAGGATTACGGCTAAACTGACCTAACAGAATTCTTCCTTAAGGCAGGCCAGACTGATCAGACATCACCGGTAGATGGTAGAAGGTGAGAAACCTAATTAGATATAAAAAAAAATGATCAGACATATATGACGAGGCACTCTTGCTACACAATCTTAGCAGAGTTCTTCCTAAGGATTTTACGAGGATGTACACAGATGGTTCTAGGGGAAGGTTCCGAAACTTGCCTAACATTTGGTGAAGCAAAAAATCTTTGTCACTACCAGAAGGAATTTAGACAACTGACACAATGGAGGAAAGAAAGAGTACATCTAGAATATGAAATACCCTTTAAGATGTCTCTTAGGATCACCATAAGCTGTGTTTAAGATCAATCCATCCAAGCAATGCTAGTAGTTAGCCAGACCTTTAAGTAATGAATATTTGGGTCTTTCCACCAGAAGAAGGCAGGTATACATACCAAATCTGACCTAATCACCAATTATAGAAGTGAGGACTGTAATTGTCATGAGTATGTCCTCCTTATTTTGTTATGAATACATTTGCATGTGCATGTGTATGTATGTACACTGTTTCTAAGAGTATTTCTCCTATTTTCTTATGAATGTGTTTTGTGTGTGTGTGTGTGTGTGTGTACACAAATATTAAGCAAACATCTTTATTTTCTATCCTTTCCTATTGCCTTATCAGGTAACACTAGATATATTAACTGTATATCATAGCACTTAAATATTGTTAATTTTACATCACATTATTTGCTGCAGGATAAAAAGGAGAGTCCACTTCATTAAGGATTTTCCCTTCTCTTCTGGAGAAGGAGTTAGTTTAGTTTTGATTGTATGCAGATTAGTTGGATTACATTAGGTAGAATTGTGACCTCATTATTTACTTTTTTGGAAGATTAATATGGTTTAAGGCTATAAGCATAGGGTCAAGTTGACAAGGGGTAGAATGTGATGGCTAATTTTATGTGTCAACTTGACTTAAGAGAAGTCCCGATAGCTGGTAAAATAGTATTTCTGGGTGTGTCTGTGAGACTTTATTCTGAAAGGGATTGGCATTTGAGTCAGTAGACTGAGTAAGGAGATACTCCATCACCAATGTGCGCAGGTATCATCCAATCCAAATAGAGAGCCTGAGTAGAATACAAATTAAAGGAAGGGCAAATTCCTCTCTCTTTTCTGGAGCCTCCATGCCTATCTTTTCTTACTCTAGGATATCAGCACTCCCCTTTCTTGGGCCTTTGGGCTCTGAGACTTACACAAATGGTCTCTTTTTTTATGCCTTCAGTGCTGGACTGAATCATTCCCCTGGATTCTCTGGTTATCCAGCTTACCGATGACAGATTATGGGACTTCTGCACCTCCATAATGTCTGAGCCATTTCTATGCTAAATCTCCTCTTACATCTGTCTCTACACCTCTCCCCCAGACTTGCTCTGTATGTGTATATATCCTGTTGATTCTGCTTTAGGGATCAATCTGCATAGTATAGACTTTGGTAAGGAGAATGGCTCTAGAGTAACACAATCTTAAGTATTCGTTTTCAAAATTACTTCCTTGGTTCCTGAAATCTTGGATACAAGATTAACATTCAGAAATCAGTTGCAATTCTTTACACTAACAATGAAATAGCAGAAAAGGAATGTAAAAAAAAAACGATATCTTTAAAAATTACATCAAAAAAATACCTAGGAATAAACCTGAACAGGAAGGTGAAAGACTTACGTGCTGAGAACGCAAACCATTAATAAAGTAAATTAAAAATGATTCAAAAAATACAAAGATATCCCTTGCTCTTGGATTGGAATTAATATTGTTAAAATGGCAATACTACCCAAAGCAATCTACAGATTTAATGTTTTCCGTATCAAATTACCCATAGCCTTTTCTGCAGAAGTAGAACAAGTAATCCAAAAATTTATATGGAACCATAAAAGATGCAGAACTATCAAAGCAATCCTGAGGGAAAAAATAACAAGCAGGAAGCATAAGTCTCCCAGACTTCAGACAATACTACAAAGCTACAGTAATCAAGACAGCATGATATTTGCACAAAAGCAGACATATAGATTAACAGAACAGAAGAGAGAGACAAGAAATAAACCAACACCCCTATGGCCAATTAATCTTTGACAAAGGAGGCAAGAATATAAAATGGGAAAAAAGTGTCTTCAGCAAATGTTGCTGGGAAAGTTGGACAGCTGCATGTAAATCAGAAAAGTTAGAATATACCCTCACACCATGCACAAAAAAAACTCAATATGGCTTAAAGACTTAAACATAAGACAGGACCTTATAAAACTCCTAGAAGAGAACATAGGCAAAACATTCTCTGACAGAAAATGTACCAGTGTTTTCTGAGGTCAGCCTCCAAAGGTTATAGAAATAAAAATGAAAAGAAACAAATGGGACCTAATGAAACTTACAAGCTTTTCCACAGTGAAAGAAACCATAAACAAAAACCAAAAAGACAGCCTCCTGAATGGGAGAAAATATTTGCAAATGAAGCAACTGACGAGGCTTAATTTCCAAAATATACAAACAGTTCATAGAGCTCAACAATAAAAAAACAAACAACCCAATCAAAAAATGGGTTGAAGACCTTAATAGACATTTATCCAAAGAAGACATACGGAAGGCCAGTAGGCACATGAAAAGAGGGTCAACATCACTAATTATTAGAGAAATGTAAATCAAAACTACAGTGAGGTACCACCTGACACCAGTCAGAGTGGCCATTATTCAAAAGTTTACAAACTATAAATGCTGGGGAGAGTGTGGAGAAAAGGGAACCCTTACATGCTATTGGTGGGAATGAAAATTGGTGCAGTCACTATGGAAAACACTATGCGGTTTCCACAGAGAACAAAGAGTAGAACTACCATATGATCCAGCAATCCACTCCTGGGCATATATCCAGAGAAAATCATAATTTGAAAGGATATGTGCACACTTATGTTCATAACACCACTATTCACAATAGCCAAGACACAGAAACAATCTAAATGTTTATTGACAGATGAATAAAAAAGTAGTGGTACATATATACAATGGAAGACTACTCAGCCATAAAAAAGGAATGAAATAATGCTATTTGCAGCAACATGGATGCAACTAGAGATTATCATACGAAGCAAAGTAAGTCAGGAAGAGAAAGACAACTACCATATGATATAACTTGCATGTGGAATCTAAAATATGTCACAAATGCCCTATCTACAAAATAGAAACAGAATCACAGACAGAGAGAGAACAGACTTGTGGTTGCCAAGTGGGAGGGTGGGAGGAAGAAGGATGGACTGGGAGTTTGGAGTTAGTATATGCAAACAATTACATTTAGAATGTATAAACAACAAGGTTCTACAGTATAGCATAGGGAACTCTATCCAATCTCCTGGGATAAACTCTAATGAAAAATAATTTTAAGAAGAATATATATATGTGCATAACTGAGTCACCTTGCTGTACAGCAGAAATTAGCACAGCAATGTAACTCAATAATACTTCAATTACAAAAACAAAAACAAAAATAGACCCATATATGTTAAGCTTCTCTATACCGTATAATATGAGATGCCAAGTGCAGATAAACTTATGTTCAGCAATTAATGTTTTAATATTCTATCTTATTTGTATACCATCTAGTTATTCAATGATTACACACTCTTTATCTTAACTTTAAGGTTTCAAGTTACCAACAAGATCTGTGAAACAATTTTGGGGTAGAGATATTATCAAACATAATTATTATAAAACATTTCTAAAAATAAGATATTACAAATCACAATTATCGATAAGGATGTTTATACATTTTGTAAATTGATTTGAATGGAAGAGCTGAAGCCATAAAGCTCCTAGTAGAAAACTTCATGAATAATATTCATGACATCTGTCTTAGAAAGGATTTTTTCTTTTTAAATCAAAAGCAAAGGCAACCAAAGCACAAATAATGGAGTGGGACTACATCAAACCAAATAGCCCTGCACAGAAAACAAAACCATTCACAAAGTGAAAGTGCAATGTGAGGAGTGGGAGAAGATATTTGCAAGTCACATATCTGATAAAGGGTTAATATCCAAATGATATAAAGAACTCATTCAACTCAATAGCAAAAAATCAAGCAGTCTGGTTTAAAAAAGGTCAAAGGAATTCAATAGACTTATTTCCCAAGAAGACATACAAATGGCCAAAAGGGACATAAAAAGGTCTCAGCATCACTAATCATCAGGGAAATGTAAATCAAAACAACAATGGGATATTGCCACACACCTGTGGCTGCTATCAAAAAGCTAAGAGATGAGACCAGTTGGAGAGGATGTGTTACAAGGGAATACTTGTGCACACTTGGTGGAACTATAAATTAGTGCAGCCACCATGGAACACAGTATGGAAGTTCCTCAAGAAATTACAACTATAACTACCATATGATTTAGCAATCCTATTTCTGGGTCAATATCTGAAGGAAACAATCTTGAAGAGATAACTCCACTTCCATTGAAGTACATGGAATGTACAAGACATGGAAACAACTTAGGTTGTTTATTATTACTATTAATATATGCATATTATTAAGCCATAAAGAAATAGTAAATCCTGCCATTTGGAACAACATAGGTGAAGCTTGAGGGCATCATTTTAATGAAAAGTCACACAGAGAAACACAAATTCTATATGACCTTATTTATTTGTATTATCTAAATAAGCCAGGCTCTTACATACAGAGAACAGATTTGTAGTTGACAGAGATGGGAGAGAGGGGATGAAAAATGGGTGAATGTGGTCAATAGGTGCAAACTTTTCATTATAAGATAAATACGCTCTGAGACTATAATGTAGAGCATGGTGACTATAGTCTATCTATCTATCTATCTATCATCTATCTATCTATCTATCATCGATCCATCTCTATCTATCTATAATTAACTATATAGAACTAAAATTCCCATTGTAAGTAAAGAATCTTTGTATCTATGTGAGGAGATGAATGTTAACTAAACTTTTTGTGGTAGTCATCTATAATTATAATCCTTTTTTAGTACACCTTAGGCTAATACAATGTTACATGGCAACTATATCTCAGTAAAACTGATTAGAAAAACGAAATGCTAATGGAAAAATATAAAAGAGAATTATAAAACATAATTAATGAAAAGCTCATTTTCAGCTCACTTACATCTATTTAAATCATTTGTGCTTTTCAATTATGTTTGATCATGAAAATTTCATAAGCTAAACAAACAAATGTAGCCATCACTCTAAGTTATTTTCCTTGTTTACAAAGTAGGTAACAATAAAAAAAAAAAGCTCCAAGCAGAGAACGTAATAAACTAAATATGGTTCTTCCTTTCTACTTTTCTTTTGTAAAACATTGCTAGCACACTTGAGAGGTGAAAATAATTCATTTTTATTGTAAATTTTGCTCTTAGTTTTGATTTATAGTTTTATCATCTTAAACATGTAGTGTAGATAACATACACTTGTTGGACTACTAAACTTAGGTATAAAAATATTGTATGTCATACTTAATGCTGACAACTCTGAAGATGGGCCAGCTTTTTTATTTTACCAACAATTAAAAACATCTAGCTTTATTTGTAAAAAATTATCCCAAATCATGTGAACCTAAAAAATTGGATTCATTTCTCTATAGCTGAGATTTTTAAAGAAATACTTAATTTATAGAAACACTCCTTCATCTCTAAGCCAATTTTAATATAACTCCATGGGACTTCCCTGGTGGTGCAGTGGTTAAGAATCTGCCTGCCAAGGCAGGGGACACAGATGTGATCCCTGGTCTGGGAAGATCCCACGTGCCTCCGAGCCACTAAGCCCATGCACCACAACTACTGAGCCTGTGCTGTACAGCCCGCAAGCCACAACTACTGAACCCAGCACCACAACTGCTGAGCCCATGCACCATGACTACTGAAGCCTGTACACTAGAGCCCATGCTCAAGAGAAGCCACTGCAATGAGACGTCTGGGCACCGCAATCAAGAAAAGCCCCTACTCACCACTAGAGAAAGCCTGTGTGCAGCAAAAAAGACCTGACACAGACAAAAATCTATAAATGACTCCAATCAATCAATCAATAATCTTAAAAACTATAACTCAAGAGATTTTATAAATTAATTTGGTAATATCCAGAGGTAGAAGAATGCCATGTATACATAACACACAGGCATGCATGTATGCACACATACAAACATAAACACACAGACAGATGTGCATAGACATCTCATAGCTTTCATTCTAAAATGTCAGCCATGAGTCAATAAAATAAAGTACCATAAAGACACTGGCTTATCTCAACTTTATATTTGTATCTGAATTGTTTTTGTGGCAAATAGGACAAGTTGAGACTATATGCTTACCACTATTTGTGAAGGAGACTTTTAAGATTTTCTTTTTCCCTGATATACAACCTAATAAAGGCTGCGGAGTAAACTTTAGAACAGTGACTAAGTAGACATCTAACAGCTGTCTGGATGTTTCCACAACCCAACTGAATGGACAAAATATCTAGTTCCATTTCCGAATAGCTTCCCATTCTTTATTCAGCCTCAGGTGGTTGCTAGTGGGGGTCCTAAGTCCCTTGAGAACCCTCAGTGGAGGGTATGGGGTCTAATGTTCAAGGGAGTTGTAGGGAGCTGAGGAGCTGAGGTAGGATGAGAAAACCTGGTAGGATTCACAGAGGATTGGAGGAGCTAAGGGTTTGAAGGGGAATGTATCAAGGGAGTCAGGAAACTAGAGGCAAGATCTAAAGAAGTAAAAAGAGAAAGTAGGAACAACTGTGATGGGAAAGGAGAGTTTTAAGGAGCCAGTTTGCAAAGACATTATTTTTCCTAAAGAGGCCATTAAAGGTCCAAATTATCCTGAGTAAAATCATGCCAACAAGAAAGGAAGCAGACACAGTTGCCAAAGTACATTTATAGCAGGGGTTCAGGAAGGGGGTTTCCAGTCACTGAGAAGGTTCCATGTTTATAATTATGTTCATAATTTATGATACCTATACACTTATGAACAGTGAAATTTAGAACCCTAAGCTGGCTTCTGCTTGCATGGGGCGCTAACTCAGTTTCTTACAAAGAGAGAAACCTTGAACCCAGCATGTTTGTCTGGGACTCTAAACTAGCTTCTAGAGTTTAATCAAAATCTTAAGACTCAAAATCCGTTCCTACCAGCTACAAGAGAAATTGGTCTGGACCATTGATTTAGGAGACAGACGCACCAATGGATACGTGATAAATCAGGAAGGAAGACAAGACTTCAAAGGTGTGCACTTAGGGTCTTGGGTGAGTTTATCCAATGATAAACTGATCTTATCCAAGCCGCATCATGGGAGTATCAAATATGAACTAGAAACGGAAAGCAGTTACATGGGTAAAACAGATTTCATTAAGGACTATTGCATTGAGGGGAAATACCTAAGTACAGAACTGGGCCCAATTCCAAATACAGGAAGGCCAAGTGGGCATTTACAGTCAAGGAGCCTGGTGGGGATCAATAGATGG
Source organism: Hippopotamus amphibius kiboko (assembly GCF_030028045.1). Classification (NCBI taxonomy): domain Eukaryota; kingdom Metazoa; phylum Chordata; class Mammalia; order Artiodactyla; family Hippopotamidae; genus Hippopotamus; species Hippopotamus amphibius. The sequence continues at coordinate 220,519,005 of NC_080187.1, read as the reverse complement.
GAAATTACCAAGAGAAAACATCAAGGGTAAGGAGGATTACGGCTAAACTGACCTAACAGAATTCTTCCTTAAGGCAGGCCAGACTGATCAGACATCACCGGTAGATGGTAGAAGGTGAGAAACCTAATTAGATATAAAAAAAAATGATCAGACATATATGACGAGGCACTCTTGCTACACAATCTTAGCAGAGTTCTTCCTAAGGATTTTACGAGGATGTACACAGATGGTTCTAGGGGAAGGTTCCGAAACTTGCCTAACATTTGGTGAAGCAAAAAATCTTTGTCACTACCAGAAGGAATTTAGACAACTGACACAATGGAGGAAAGAAAGAGTACATCTAGAATATGAAATACCCTTTAAGATGTCTCTTAGGATCACCATAAGCTGTGTTTAAGATCAATCCATCCAAGCAATGCTAGTAGTTAGCCAGACCTTTAAGTAATGAATATTTGGGTCTTTCCACCAGAAGAAGGCAGGTATACATACCAAATCTGACCTAATCACCAATTATAGAAGTGAGGACTGTAATTGTCATGAGTATGTCCTCCTTATTTTGTTATGAATACATTTGCATGTGCATGTGTATGTATGTACACTGTTTCTAAGAGTATTTCTCCTATTTTCTTATGAATGTGTTTTGTGTGTGTGTGTGTGTGTGTGTACACAAATATTAAGCAAACATCTTTATTTTCTATCCTTTCCTATTGCCTTATCAGGTAACACTAGATATATTAACTGTATATCATAGCACTTAAATATTGTTAATTTTACATCACATTATTTGCTGCAGGATAAAAAGGAGAGTCCACTTCATTAAGGATTTTCCCTTCTCTTCTGGAGAAGGAGTTAGTTTAGTTTTGATTGTATGCAGATTAGTTGGATTACATTAGGTAGAATTGTGACCTCATTATTTACTTTTTTGGAAGATTAATATGGTTTAAGGCTATAAGCATAGGGTCAAGTTGACAAGGGGTAGAATGTGATGGCTAATTTTATGTGTCAACTTGACTTAAGAGAAGTCCCGATAGCTGGTAAAATAGTATTTCTGGGTGTGTCTGTGAGACTTTATTCTGAAAGGGATTGGCATTTGAGTCAGTAGACTGAGTAAGGAGATACTCCATCACCAATGTGCGCAGGTATCATCCAATCCAAATAGAGAGCCTGAGTAGAATACAAATTAAAGGAAGGGCAAATTCCTCTCTCTTTTCTGGAGCCTCCATGCCTATCTTTTCTTACTCTAGGATATCAGCACTCCCCTTTCTTGGGCCTTTGGGCTCTGAGACTTACACAAATGGTCTCTTTTTTTATGCCTTCAGTGCTGGACTGAATCATTCCCCTGGATTCTCTGGTTATCCAGCTTACCGATGACAGATTATGGGACTTCTGCACCTCCATAATGTCTGAGCCATTTCTATGCTAAATCTCCTCTTACATCTGTCTCTACACCTCTCCCCCAGACTTGCTCTGTATGTGTATATATCCTGTTGATTCTGCTTTAGGGATCAATCTGCATAGTATAGACTTTGGTAAGGAGAATGGCTCTAGAGTAACACAATCTTAAGTATTCGTTTTCAAAATTACTTCCTTGGTTCCTGAAATCTTGGATACAAGATTAACATTCAGAAATCAGTTGCAATTCTTTACACTAACAATGAAATAGCAGAAAAGGAATGTAAAAAAAAAACGATATCTTTAAAAATTACATCAAAAAAATACCTAGGAATAAACCTGAACAGGAAGGTGAAAGACTTACGTGCTGAGAACGCAAACCATTAATAAAGTAAATTAAAAATGATTCAAAAAATACAAAGATATCCCTTGCTCTTGGATTGGAATTAATATTGTTAAAATGGCAATACTACCCAAAGCAATCTACAGATTTAATGTTTTCCGTATCAAATTACCCATAGCCTTTTCTGCAGAAGTAGAACAAGTAATCCAAAAATTTATATGGAACCATAAAAGATGCAGAACTATCAAAGCAATCCTGAGGGAAAAAATAACAAGCAGGAAGCATAAGTCTCCCAGACTTCAGACAATACTACAAAGCTACAGTAATCAAGACAGCATGATATTTGCACAAAAGCAGACATATAGATTAACAGAACAGAAGAGAGAGACAAGAAATAAACCAACACCCCTATGGCCAATTAATCTTTGACAAAGGAGGCAAGAATATAAAATGGGAAAAAAGTGTCTTCAGCAAATGTTGCTGGGAAAGTTGGACAGCTGCATGTAAATCAGAAAAGTTAGAATATACCCTCACACCATGCACAAAAAAAACTCAATATGGCTTAAAGACTTAAACATAAGACAGGACCTTATAAAACTCCTAGAAGAGAACATAGGCAAAACATTCTCTGACAGAAAATGTACCAGTGTTTTCTGAGGTCAGCCTCCAAAGGTTATAGAAATAAAAATGAAAAGAAACAAATGGGACCTAATGAAACTTACAAGCTTTTCCACAGTGAAAGAAACCATAAACAAAAACCAAAAAGACAGCCTCCTGAATGGGAGAAAATATTTGCAAATGAAGCAACTGACGAGGCTTAATTTCCAAAATATACAAACAGTTCATAGAGCTCAACAATAAAAAAACAAACAACCCAATCAAAAAATGGGTTGAAGACCTTAATAGACATTTATCCAAAGAAGACATACGGAAGGCCAGTAGGCACATGAAAAGAGGGTCAACATCACTAATTATTAGAGAAATGTAAATCAAAACTACAGTGAGGTACCACCTGACACCAGGCAGAGTGGCCATTATTCAAAAGTTTACAAACTATAAATGCTGGGGAGAGTGTGGAGAAAAGGGAACCCTTACATGCTATTGGTGGGAATGAAAATTGGTGCAGTCACTATGGAAAACACTATGCGGTTTCCACAGAGAACAAAGAGTAGAACTACCATATGATCCAGCAATCCACTCCTGGTCATATATCCAGAGAAAATCATAATTTGAAAGGATATGTGCACACTTATGTTCATAACACCACTATTCACAATAGCCAAGACACAGAAACAATCTAAATGTTTATTGACAGATGAATAAAAAAGTAGTGGTACATATATACAATGGAAGACTACTCAGCCATAAAAAAGGAATGAAATAATGCTATTTGCAGCAACATGGATGCAACTAGAGATTATCATACGAAGCAAAGTAAGTCAGGAAGAGAAAGACAACTACCATATGATATAACTTGCATGTGGAATCTAAAATATGTCACAAATGCCCTATCTACAAAATAGAAACAGAATCACAGACAGAGAGAGAACAGACTTGTGGTTGCCAAGTGGGAGGGTGGGAGGAAGAAGGATGGACTGGGAGTTTGGAGTTAGTATATGCAAACAATTACATTTAGAATGTATAAACAACAAGGTTCTACAGTATAGCATAGGGAACTCTATCCAATCTCCTGGGATAAACTCTAATGAAAAATAATTTTAAGAAGAATATATATATGTGCATAACTGAGTCACCTTGCTGTACAGCAGAAATTAGCACAGCAATGTAACTCAATAATACTTCAATTACAAAAACAAAAACAAAAATAGACCCATATATGTTAAGCTTCTCTATACCGTATAATATGAGATGCCAAGTGCAGATAAACTTATGTTCAGCAATTAATGTGTTAATATTCTATCTTATTTGTATACCATCTAGTTATTCAATGATTACACACTCTTTATCTTAACTTTAAGGTTTCAAGTTACCAACAAGATCTGTGAAACAATTTTGGGGTAGAGATATTATCAAACATAATTATTATAAAACATTTCTAAAAATAAGATATTACAAATCACAATTATCGATAAGGATGTTTATACATTTTGTAAATTGATTTGAATGGAAGAGCTGAAGCCATAAAGCTCCTAGTAGAAAACTTCATGAATAATATTCATGACATCTGTCTTAGAAAGGATTTTTTCTTTTTAAATCAAAAGCAAAGGCAACCAAAGCACAAATAATGGAGTGGGACTACATCAAACCAAATAGCCCTGCACAGAAAACAAAACCATTCACAAAGTGAAAGTGCAATGTGAGGAGTGGGAGAAGATATTTGCAAGTCACATATCTGATAAAGGGTTAATATCCAAATGATATAAAGAACTCATTCAACTCAATAGCAAAAAATCAAGCAGTCTGGTTTAAAAAAGGTCAAAGGAATTCAATAGACTTATTTCCCAAGAAGACATACAAATGGCCAAAAGGGACATAAAAAGGTCTCAGCATCACTAATCATCAGGGAAATGTAAATCAAAACAACAATGGGATATTGCCACACACCTGTGGCTGCTATCAAAAAGCTAAGAGATGAGACCAGTTGGAGAGGATGTGTTACAAGGGAATACTTGTGCACACTTGGTGGAACTATAAATTAGTGCAGCCACCATGGAACACAGTATGGAAGTTCCTCAAGAAATTACAACTATAACTACCATATGATTTAGCAATCCTATTTCTGGGTCAATATCTGAAGGAAACAATCTTGAAGAGATAACTCCACTTCCATTGAAGTACATGGAATGTACAAGACATGGAAACAACTTAGGTTGTTTATTATTACTATTAATATATGCATATTATTAAGCCATAAAGAAATAGTAAATCCTGCCATTTGGAACAACATAGGTGAAGCTTGAGGGCATCATTTTAATGAAAAGTCACACAGAGAAACACAAATTCTATATGACCTTATTTATTTGTATTATCTAAAAAAGCCAGGCTCTTACATACAGAGAACAGATTTGTAGTTGACAGAGATGGGAGAGAGGGGATGAAAAATGGGTGAATGTGGTCAATAGGTGCAAACTTTTCATTATAAGATAAATACGCTCTGAGACTATAATGTAGAGCATGGTGACTATAGTCTATCTATCTATCTATCTATCATCTATCTATCTATCTATCATCGATCCATCTCTATCTATCTATAATTAACTATATAGAACTAAAATTCCCATTGTAAGTAAAGAATCTTTGTATCTATGTGAGGAGATGAATGTTAACTAAACTTTTTGTGGTAGTCATCTATAATTATAATCCTTTTTTAGTACACCTTAGGCTAATACAATGTTACATGGCAACTATATCTCAGTAAAACTGATTAGAAAAACGAAATGCTAATGGAAAAATATAAAAGAGAATTATAAAACATAATTAATGAAAAGCTCATTTTCAGCTCACTTACATCTATTTAAATCATTTGTGCTTTTCAATTATGTTTGATCATGAAAATTTCATAAGCTAAACAAACAAATGTAGCCATCACTCTAAGTTATTTTCCTTGTTTACAAAGTAGGTAACAATAAAAAAAAAAAGCTCCAAGCAGAGAACGTAATAAACTAAATATGGTTCTTCCTTTCTACTTTTCTTTTGTAAAACATTGCTAGCACACTTGAGAGGTGAAAATAATTCATTTTTATTGTAAATTTTGCTCTTAGTTTTGATTTATAGTTTTATCATCTTAAACATGTAGTGTAGATAACATACACTTGTTGGACTACTAAACTTAGGTATAAAAATATTGTATGTCATACTTAATGCTGACAACTCTGAAGATGGGCCAGCTTTTTTATTTTACCAACAATTAAAAACATCTAGCTTTATTTGTAAAAAATTATCCCAAATCATGTGAACCTAAAAAATTGGATTCATTTCTCTATAGCTGAGATTTTTAAAGAAATACTTAATTTATAGAAACACTCCTTCATCTCTAAGCCAATTTTAATATAACTCCATGGGACTTCCCTGGTGGTGCAGTGGTTAAGAATCTGCCTGCCAAGGCAGGGGACACAGATGTGATCCCTGGTCTGGGAAGATCCCACGTGCCTCCGAGCCACTAAGCCCATGCACCACAACTACTGAGCCTGTGCTGTACAGCCCGCAAGCCACAACTACTGAACCCAGCACCACAACTGCTGAGCCCATGCACCATGACTACTGAAGCCTGTACACTAGAGCCCATGCTCAAGAGAAGCCACTGCAATGAGACGTCTGGGCACCGCAATCAAGAAAAGCCCCTACTCACCACTAGAGAAAGCCTGTGTGCAGCAAAAAAGACCTGACACAGACAAAAATCTATAAATGACTCCAATCAATCAATCAATAATCTTAAAAACTATAACTCAAGAGATTTTATAAATTAATTTGGTAATATCCAGAGGTAGAAGAATGCCATGTATACATAACACACAGGCATGCATGTATGCACACATACAAACATAAACACACAGACAGATGTGCATAGACATCTCATAGCTTTCATTCTAAAATGTCAGCCATGAGTCAATAAAATAAAGTACCATAAAGACACTGGCTTATCTCAACTTTATATTTGTATCTGAATTGTTTTTGTGGCAAATAGGACAAGTTGAGACTATATGCTTACCACTATTTGTGAAGGAGACTTTTAAGATTTTCTTTTTCCCTGATATACAACCTAATAAAGGCTGCGGAGTAAACTTTAGAACAGTGACTAAGTAGACATCTAACAGCTGTCTGGATGTTTCCACAACCCAACTGAATGGACAAAATATCTAGTTCCATTTCCGAATAGCTTCCCATTCTTTATTCAGCCTCAGGTGGTTGCTAGTGGGGGTCCTAAGTCCCTTGAGAACCCTCAGTGGAGGGTATGGGGTCTAATGTTCAAGGGAGTTGTAGGGAGCTGAGGAGCTGAGGTAGGATGAGAAAACCTGGTAGGATTCACAGAGGATTGGAGGAGCTAAGGGTTTGAAGGGGAATGTATCAAGGGAGTCAGGAAACTAGAGGCAAGATCTAAAGAAGTAAAAAGAGAAAGTAGGAACAACTGTGATGGGAAAGGAGAGTTTTAAGGAGCCAGTTTGCAAAGACATTATTTTTCCTAAAGAGGCCATTAAAGGTCCAAATTATCCTGAGTAAAATCATGCCAACAAGAAAGGAAGCAGACACAGTTGCCAAAGTACATTTATAGCAGGGGTTCAGGAAGGGGGTTTCCAGTCACTGAGAAGGTTCCATGTTTATAATTATGTTCATAATTTATGATACCTATACACTTATGAACAGTGAAATTTAGAACCCTAAGCTGGCTTCTGCTTGCATGGGGCGCTAACTCAGTTTCTTACAAAGAGAGAAACCTTGAACCCAGCATGTTTGTCTGGGACTCTAAACTAGCTTCTAGAGTTTAATCAAAATCTTAAGACTCAAAATCCGTTCCTACCAGCTACAAGAGAAATTGGTCTGGACCATTGATTTAGGAGACAGACGCACCAATGGATACGTGATAAATCAGGAAGGAAGACAAGACTTCAAAGGTGTGCACTTAGGGTCTTGGGTGAGTTTATCCAATGATAAACTGATCTTATCCAAGCCGCATCATGGGAGTATCAAATATGAACTAGAAACGGAAAGCAGTTACATGGGTAAAACAGATTTCATTAAGGACTATTGCATTGAGGGGAAATACCTAAGTACAGAACTGGGCCCAATTCCAAATACAGGAAGGCCAAGTGGGCATTTACAGTCAAGGAGCCTGGTGGGGATCAATAGATGGGAAATTACCAAGAGAAAACATCAAGGGTAAGGAGGATTACGGCTAAACTGACCTAACAGAATTCTTCCTTAAGGCAGGCCAGACTGATCAGACATCACCGGTAGATGGTAGAAGGTGAGAAACCTAATTAGATATAAAAAAAAATGATCAGACATATATGACGAGGCACTCTTGCTACACAATCTTAGCAGAGTTCTTCCTAAGGATTTTACGAGGATGTACACAGATGGTTCTAGGGGAAGGTTCCGAAACTTGCCTAACATTTGGTGAAGCAAAAAATCTTTGTCACTACCAGAAGGAATTTAGACAACTGACACAATGGAGGAAAGAAAGAGTACATCTAGAATATGAAATACCCTTTAAGATGTCTCTTAGGATCACCATAAGCTGTGTTTAAGATCAATCCATCCAAGCAATGCTAGTAGTTAGCCAGACCTTTAAGTAATGAATATTTGGGTCTTTCCACCAGAAGAAGGCAGGTATACATACCAAATCTGACCTAATCACCAATTATAGAAGTGAGGACTGTAATTGTCATGAGTATGTCCTCCTTATTTTGTTATGAATACATTTGCATGTGCATGTGTATGTATGTACACTGTTTCTAAGAGTATTTCTCCTATTTTCTTATGAATGTGTTTTGTGTGTGTGTGTGTGTGTGTGTACACAAATATTAAGCAAACATCTTTATTTTCTATCATTTCCTATTGCCTTATCAGGTAACACTAGATATATTAACTGTATATCATAGCACTTAAATATTGTTAATTTTACATCACATTATTTGCTGCAGGATAAAAAGGAGAGTCCACTTCATTAAGGATTTTCCCTTCTCTTCTGGAGAAGGAGTTAGTTTAGTTTTGATTGTATGCAGATTAGTTGGATTACATTAGGTAGAATTGTGACCTCATTATTTACTTTTTGGAAGATTAATATGGTTTAAGGCTATAAGCATAGGGTCAAGTTGACAAGGGGTAGAATGTGATGGCTAATTTTATGTGTCAACTTGACTTAAGAGAAGTCCCGATAGCTGGTAAAATAGTATTTCTGGGTGTGTCTGTGAGACTTTATTCTGAAAGGGATTGGCATTTGAGTCAGTAGACTGAGTAAGGAGATACTCCATCACCAATGTGCGCAGGTATCATCCAATCCAAATAGAGAGCCTGAGTAGAATACAAATTAAAGGAAGGGCAAATTCCTCTCTCTTTTCTGGAGCCTCCATGCCTATCTTTTCTTACTCTAGGATATCAGCACTCCCCTTTCTTGGGCCTTTGGGCTCTGAGACTTACACAAATGGTCTCTTTTTTTATGCCTTCAGTGCTGGACTGAATCATTCCCCTGGATTCTCTGGTTATCCAGCTTACCGATGACAGATTATGGGACTTCTGCACCTCCATAATGTCTGAGCCATTTCTATGCTAAATCTCCTCTTACATCTGTCTCTACACCTCTCCCCCAGACTTGCTCTGTATGTGTATATATCCTGTTGATTCTGCTTTAGGGATCAATCTGCATAGTATAGACTTTGGTAAGGAGAATGGCTCTAGAGTAACACAATCTTAAGTATTCGTTTTCAAAATTACTTCCTTGGTTCCTGAAATCTTGGATACAAGATTAACATTCAGAAATCAGTTGCAATTCTTTACACTAACAATGAAATAGCAGAAAAGGAATGTAAAAAAAAAACGATATCTTTAAAAATTACATCAAAAAAATACCTAGGAATAAACCTGAACAGGAAGGTGAAAGACTTACGTGCTGAGAACGCAAACCATTAATAAAGTAAATTAAAAATGATTCAAAAAATACAAAGATATCCCTTGCTCTTGGATTGGAATTAATATTGTTAAAATGGCAATACTACCCAAAGCAATTTACAGATTTAATGTTTTCCGTATCAAATTACCCATAGCCTTTTCTGCAGAAGTAGAACAAGTAATCCAAAAATTTATATGGAACCATAAAAGATGCAGAACTATCAAAGCAATCCTGAGGGAAAAAATAACAAGCAGGAAGCATAAGTCTCCCAGACTTCAGACAATACTACAAAGCTACAGTAATCAAGACAGCATGATATTTGCACAAAAGCAGACATATAGATTAACAGAACAGAAGAGAGAGACAAGAAATAAACCAACACCCCTATGGCCAATTAATCTTTGACAAAGGAGGCAAGAATATAAAATGGGAAAAAAGTGTCTTCAGCAAATGTTGCTGGGAAAGTTGGACAGCTGCATGTAAATCAGAAAAGTTAGAATATACCCTCACACCATGCACAAAAAAAACTCAATATGGCTTAAAGACTTAAACATAAGACAGGACCTTATAAAACTCCTAGAAGAGAACATAGGCAAAACATTCTCTGACAGAAAATGTACCAGTGTTTTCTGAGGTCAGCCTCCAAAGGTTATAGAAATAAAAATGAAAAGAAACAAATGGGACCTAATGAAACTTACAAGCTTTTCCACAGTGAAAGAAACCATAAACAAAAACCAAAAAGACAGCCTCCTGAATGGGAGAAAATATTTGCAAATGAAGCAACTGACGAGGCTTAATTTCCAAAATATACAAACAGTTCATAGAGCTCAACAATAAAAAAACAAACAACCCAATCAAAAAATGGGTTGAAGACCTTAATAGACATTTATCCAAAGAAGACATACGGAAGGCCAGTAGGCACATGAAAAGAGGGTCAACATCACTAATTATTAGAGAAATGTAAATCAAAACTACAGTGAGGTACCACCTGACACCAGTCAGAGTGGCCATTATTCAAAAGTTTACAAACTATAAATGCTGGGGAGAGTGTGGAGAAAAGGGAACCCTTACATGCTATTGGTGGGAATGAAAATTGGTGCAGTCACTATGGAAAACACTATGCGGTTTCCACAGAGAACAAAGAGTAGAACTACCATATGATCCAGCAATCCACTCCTGGGCATATATCCAGAGAAAATCATAATTTGAAAGGATATGTGCACACTTATGTTCATAACACCACTATTCACAATAGCCAAGACACAGAAACAATCTAAATGTTTATTGACAGATGAATAAAAAAGTAGTGGTACATATATACAATGGAAGACTACTCAGCCATAAAAAAGGAATGAAATAATGCTATTTGCAGCAACATGGATGCAACTAGAGATTATCATACGAAGCAAAGTAAGTCAGGAAGAGAAAGACAACTACCATATGATATAACTTGCATGTGGAATCTAAAATATGTCACAAATGCCCTATCTACAAAATAGAAACAGAATCACAGACAGAGAGAGAACAGACTTGTGGTTGCCAAGTGGGAGGGTGGGAGGAAGAAGGATGGACTGGGAGTTTGGAGTTAGTATATGCAAACAATTACATTTAGAATGTATAAACAACAAGGTTCTACAGTATAGCATAGGGAACTCTATCCAATCTCCTGGGATAAACTCTAATGAAAAATAATTTTAAGAAGAATATATATATGTGCATAACTGAGTCACCTTGCTGTACAGCAGAAATTAGCACAGCAATGTAACTCAATAATACTTCAATTACAAAAACAAAAACAAAAATAGACCCATATATGTTAAGCTTCTCTATACCGTATAATATGAGATGCCAAGTGCAGATAAACTTATGTTCAGCAATTAATGTGTTAATATTCTATCTTATTTGTATACCATCTAGTTATTCAATGATTACACACTCTTTATCTTAACTTTAAGGTTTCAAGTTACCAACAAGATCTGTGAAACAATTTTGGGGTAGAGATATTATCAAACATAATTATTATAAAACATTTCTAAAAATAAGATATTACAAATCACAATTATCGATAAGGATGTTTATACATTTTGTAAATTGATTTGAATGGAAGAGCTGAAGCCATAAAGCTCCTAGTAGAAAACTTCATGAATAATATTCATGACATCTGTCTTAGAAAGGATTTTTTCTTTTTAAATCAAAAGCAAAGGCAACCAAAGCACAAATAATGGAGTGGGACTACATCAAACCAAATAGCCCTGCACAGAAAACAAAACCATTCACAAAGTGAAAGTGCAATGTGAGGAGTGGGAGAAGATATTTGCAAGTCACATATCTGATAAAGGGTTAATATCCAAATGATATAAAGAACTCATTCAACTCAATAGCAAAAAATCAAGCAGTCTGGTTTAAAAAAGGTCAAAGGAATTCAATAGACTTATTTCCCAAGAAGACATACAAATGGCCAAAAGGGACATAAAAAGGTCTCAGCATCACTAATCATCAGGGAAATGTAAATCAAAACAACAATGGGATATTGCCACACACCTGTGGCTGCTATCAAAAAGCTAAGAGATGAGACCAGTTGGAGAGGATGTGTTACAAGGGAATACTTGTGCACACTTGGTGGAACTATAAATTAGTGCAGCCACCATGGAACACAGTATGGAAGTTCCTCAAGAAATTACAACTATAACTACCATATGATTTAGCAATCCTATTTCTGGGTCAATATCTGAAGGAAACAATCTTGAAGAGATAACTCCACTTCCATTGAAGTACATGGAATGTACAAGACATGGAAACAACTTAGGTTGTTTATTATTACTATTAATATATGCATATTATTAAGCCATAAAGAAATAGTAAATCCTGCCATTTGGAACAACATAGGTGAAGCTTGAGGGCATCATTTTAATGAAAAGTCACACAGAGAAACACAAATTCTATATGACCTTATTTATTTGTATTATCTAAATAAGCCAGGCTCTTACATACAGAGAACAGATTTGTAGTTGACAGAGATGGGAGAGAGGGGATGAAAAATGGGTGAATGTGGTCAATAGGTGCAAACTTTTCATTATAAGATAAATACGCTCTGAGACTATAATGTAGAGCATGGTGACTATAGTCTATCTATCTATCTATCTATCATCTATCTATCTATCTATCATCGATCCATCTCTATCTATCTATAATTAACTTTATAGAACTAAAATTCCCATTGTAAGTAAAGAATCTTTGTATCTATGTGAGGAGATGGATGTTAACTAAACTTTTTGTGGTAGTCATCTATAATTATAATCCTTTTTTAGTACACCTTAGGCTAATACAATGTTACATGGCAACTATATCTCAGTAAAACTGATTAGAAAAACGAAATGCTAATGGAAAAATATAAAAGAGAATTATAAAACATAATTAATGAAAAGCTCATTTTCAGCTCACTTACATCTATTTAAATCATTTGTGCTTTTCAATTATGTTTGATCATGAAAATTTCATAAGCTAAACAAACAAATGTAGCCATCACTCTAAGTTATTTTCCTTGTTTACAAAGTAGGTAACAATAAAAAAAAAAAGCTCCAAGCAGAGAACGTAATAAACTAAATATGGTTCTTCCTTTCTACTTTTCTTTTGTAAAACATTGCTAGCACACTTGAGAGGTGAAAATAATTCATTTTTATTGTAAATTTTGCTCTTAGTTTTGATTTATAGTTTTATCATCTTAAACATGTAGTGTAGATAACATACACTTGTTGGACTACTAAACTTAGGTATAAAAATATTGTATGTCATACTTAATGCTGACAACTCTGAAGATGGGCCAGCTTTTTTATTTTACCAACAATTAAAAACATCTAGCTTTATTTGTAAAAAATTATCCCAAATCATGTGAACCTAAAAAATTGGATTCATTTCTCTATAGCTGAGATTTTTAAAGAAATACTTAATTTATAGAAACACTCCTTCATCTCTAAGCCAATTTTAATATAACTCCATGGGACTTCCCTGGTGGTGCAGTGGTTAAGAATCTGCCTGCCAAGGCAGGGGACACAGATGTGATCCCTGGTCTGGGAAGATCCCACGTGCCTCCGAGCCACTAAGCCCATGCACCACAACTACTGAGCCTGTGCTGTACAGCCCGCAAGCCACAACTACTGAACCCAGCACCACAACTGCTGAGCCCATGCACCATGACTACTGAAGCCTGTACACTAGAGCCCATGCTCAAGAGAAGCCACTGCAATGAGACGTCTGGGCACCGCAATCAAGAAAAGCCCCTACTCACCACTAGAGAAAGCCTGTGTGCAGCAAAAAAGACCTGACACAGACAAAAATCTATAAATGACTCCAATCAATCAATCCATAATCTTAAAAACTATAACTCAAGAGATTTTATAAATTAATTTGGTAATAGCCAGAGGTAGAAGAATGCCATGTATACATAACACACAGGCATGCATGTATGCACACATACAAACATAAACACACAGACAGATGTGCATAGACATCTCATAGCTTTCATTCTAAAATGTCAGCCATGAGTCAATAAAATAAAGTACCATAAAGACACTGGCTTATCTCAACTTTATATTTGTATCTGAATTGTTTTTGTGGCAAATAGGACAAGTTGAGACTATATGCTTACCACTATTTGTGAAGGAGACTTTTAAGATTTTCTTTTTCCCTGATATACAACCTAATAAAGGCTGCGGAGTAAACTTTAGAACAGTGACTAAGTAGACATCTAACAGCTGTCTGGATGTTTCCAAAACCCAACTGAATGGACAAAATATCTAGTTCCATTTCCGAATAGCTTCCCATTCTTTATTCAGCCTCAGGTGGTTGCTAGTGGGGGTCCTAAGTCCCTTGAGAACCCTCAGTGGAGGGTATGGGGTCTAATGTGCAAGGGAGTTGTAGGGAGCTGAGGAGCTGAGGTAGGATGAGAAAACCTGGTAGGATTCACAGAGGATTGGAGGAGCTAAGGGTTTGAAGGGGAATGTATCAAGGGAGTCAGGAAACTAGAGGCAAGATCTAAAGAAGTAAAAAGAGAAAGTAGGAACAACTGTGATGGGAAAGGAGAGTTTTAAGGAGCCAGTTTGCAAAGACATTATTTTTCCTAAAGAGGCCATTAAAGGTCCAAATTATCCTGAGTAAAATCATGCCAACAAGAAAGGAAGCAGACACAGTTGCCAAAGTACATTTATAGCAGGGGTTCAGGAAGGGGGTTTCCAGTCACTGAGAAGGTTCCATGTTTATAATTATGTTCATAATTTATGATACCTATACACTTATGAACAGTGAAATTTAGAACCCTAAGCTGGCTTCTGCTTGCATGGGGCGCTAACTCAGTTTCTTACAAAGAGAGAAACCTTGAACCCAGCATGTTTGTCTGGGACTCTAAACTAGCTTCTAGAGTTTAATCAAAATCTTAAGACTCAAAATCCGTTCCTACCAGCTACAAGAGAAATTGGTCTGGACCATTGATTTAGGAGACAGACGCACCAATGGATACGTGATAAATCAGGAAGGAAGACAAGACTTCAAAGGTGTGCACTTAGGGTCTTGGGTGAGTTTATCCAATGATAAACTGATCTTATCCAAGCCGCATCATGGGAGTATCAAATATGAACTAGAAACGGAAAGCAGTTACATGGGTAAAACAGATTTCATTAAGGACTATTGCATTGAGGGGAAATACCTAAGTACAGAACTGGGCCCAATTCCAAATACAGGAAGGCCAAGTGGGCATTTACAGTCAAGGAGCCTGGTGGGGATCAATAGATGGGAAATTACCAAGAGAAAACATCAAGGGTAAGGAGGATTACGGCTAAACTGACCTAACAGAATTCTTCCTTAAGGCAGGCCAGACTGATCAGACATCACCGGTAGATGGTAGAAGGTGAGAAACCTAATTAGATATAAAAAAAAATGATCAGACATATATGACGAGGCACTCTTGCTACACAATCTTAGCAGAGTTCTTCCTAAGGATTTTACGAGGATGTACACAGATGGTTCTAGGGGAAGGTTCCGAAACTTGCCTAACATTTGGTGAAGCAAAAAATCTTTGTCACTACCAGAAGGAATTTAGACAACTGACACAATGGAGGAAAGAAAGAGTACATCTAGAATATGAAATACCCTTTAAGATGTCTCTTAGGATCACCATAAGCTGTGTTTAAGATCAATCCATCCAAGCAATGCTAGTAGTTAGCCAGACCTTTAAGTAATGAATATTTGGGTCTTTCCACCAGAAGAAGGCAGGTATACATACCAAATCTGACCTAATCACCAATTATAGAAGTGAGGACTGTAATTGTCATGAGTATGTCCTCCTTATTTTGTTATGAATACATTTGCATGTGCATGTGTATGTATGTACACTGTTTCTAAGAGTATTTCTCCTATTTTCTTATGAATGTGTTTTGTGTGTGTGTGTGTGTGTGTGTACACAAATATTAAGCAAACATCTTTATTTTCTATCCTTTCCTATTGCCTTATCAGGTAACACTAGATATATTAACTGTATATCATAGCACTTAAATATTGTTAATTTTACATCACATTATTTGCTGCAGGATAAAAAGGAGAGTCCACTTCATTAAGGATTTTCCCTTCTCTTCTGGAGAAGGAGTTAGTTTAGTTTTGATTGTATGCAGATTAGTTGGATTACATTAGGTAGAATTGTGACCTCATTATTTACTTTTTTGGAAGATTAATATGGTTTAAGGCTATAAGCATAGGGTCAAGTTGACAAGGGGTAGAATGTGATGGCTAATTTTATGTGTCAACTTGACTTAAGAGAAGTCCCGATAGCTGGTAAAATAGTATTTCTGGGTGTGTCTGTGAGACTTTATTCTGAAAGGGATTGGCATTTGAGTCAGTAGACTGAGTAAGGAGATACTCCATCACCAATGTGCGCAGGTATCATCCAATCCAAATAGAGAGCCTGAGTAGAATACAAATTAAAGGAAGGGCAAATTCCTCTCTCTTTTCTGGAGCCTCCATGCCTATCTTTTCTTACTCTAGGATATCAGCACTCCCCTTTCTTGGGCCTTTGGGCTCTGAGACTTACACAAATGGTCTCTTTTTTTATGCCTTCAGTGCTGGACTGAATCATTCCCCTGGATTCTCTGGTTATCCAGCTTACCGATGACAGATTATGGGACTTCTGCACCTCCATAATGTCTGAGCCATTTCTATGCTAAATCTCCTCTTACATCTGTCTCTACACCTCTCCCCCAGACTTGCTCTGTATGTGTATATATCCTGTTGATTCTGCTTTAGGGATCAATCTGCATAGTATAGACTTTGGTAAGGAGAATGGCTCTAGAGTAACACAATCTTAAGTATTCGTTTTCAAAATTACTTCCTTGGTTCCTGAAATCTTGGATACAAGATTAACATTCAGAAATCAGTTGCAATTCTTTACACTAACAATGAAATAGCAGAAAAGGAATGTAAAAAAAAAACGATATCTTTAAAAATTACATCAAAAAAATACCTAGGAATAAACCTGAACAGGAAGGTGAAAGACTTACGTGCTGAGAACGCAAACCATTAATAAAGTAAATTAAAAATGATTCAAAAAATACAAAGATATCCCTTGCTCTTGGATTGGAATTAATATTGTTAAAATGGCAATACTACCCAAAGCAATTTACAGATTTAATGTTTTCCGTATCAAATTACCCATAGCCTTTTCTGCAGAAGTAGAACAAGTAATCCAAAAATTTATATGGAACCATAAAAGATGCAGAACTATCAAAGCAATCCTGAGGGAAAAAATAACAAGCAGGAAGCATAAGTCTCCCAGACTTCAGACAATACTACAAAGCTACAGTAATCAAGACAGCATGATATTTGCACAAAAGCAGACATATAGATTAACAGAACAGAAGAGAGAGACAAGAAATAAACCAACACCCCTATGGCCAATTAATCTTTGACAAAGGAGGCAAGAATATAAAATGGGAAAAAAGTGTCTTCAGCAAATGTTGCTGGGAAAGTTGGACAGCTGCATGTAAATCAGAAAAGTTAGAATATACCCTCACACCATGCACAAAAAAAACTCAATATGGCTTAAAGACTTAAACATAAGACAGGACCTTATAAAACTCCTAGAAGAGAACATAGGCAAAACATTCTCTGACAGAAAATGTACCAGTGTTTTCTGAGGTCAGCCTCCAAAGGTTATAGAAATAAAAATGAAAAGAAACAAATGGGACCTAATGAAACTTACAAGCTTTTCCACAGTGAAAGAAACCATAAACAAAAACCAAAAAGACAGCCTCCTGAATGGGAGAAAATATTTGCAAATGAAGCAACTGACGAGGCTTAATTTCCAAAATATACAAACAGTTCATAGAGCTCAACAATAAAAAAACAAACAACCCAATCAAAAAATGGGTTGAAGACCTTAATAGACATTTATCCAAAGAAGACATACGGAAGGCCAGTAGGCACATGAAAAGAGGGTCAACATCACTAATTATTAGAGAAATGTAAATCAAAACTACAGTGAGGTACCACCTGACACCAGTCAGAGTGGCCATTATTCAAAAGTTTACAAACTATAAATGCTGGGGAGAGTGTGGAGAAAAGGGAACCCTTACATGCTATTGGTGGGAATGAAAATTGGTGCAGTCACTATGGAAAACACTATGCGGTTTCCACAGAGAACAAAGAGTAGAACTACCATATGATCCAGCAATCCACTCCTGGGCATATATCCAGAGAAAATCATAATTTGAAAGGATATGTGCACACTTATGTTCATAACACCACTATTCACAATAGCCAAGACACAGAAACAATCTAAATGTTTATTGACAGATGAATAAAAAAGTAGTGGTACATATATACAATGGAAGACTACTCAGCCATAAAAAAGGAATGAAATAATGCTATTTGCAGCAACATGGATGCAACTAGAGATTATCATACGAAGCAAAGTAAGTCAGGAAGAGAAAGACAACTACCATATGATATAACTTGCATGTGGAATCTAAAATATGTCACAAATGCCCTATCTACAAAATAGAAACAGAATCACAGACAGAGAGAGAACAGACTTGTGGTTGCCAAGTGGGAGGGTGGGAGGAAGAAGGATGGACTGGGAGTTTGGAGTTAGTATATGCAAACAATTACATTTAGAATGTATAAACAACAAGGTTCTACAGTATAGCATAGGGAACTCTATCCAATCTCCTGGGATAAACTCTAATGAAAAATAATTTTAAGAAGAATATATATATGTGCATAACTGAGTCACCTTGCTGTACAGCAGAAATTAGCACAGCAATGTAACTCAATAATACTTCAATTACAAAAACAAAAACAAAAATAGACCCATATATGTTAAGCTTCTCTATACCGTATAATATGAGATGCCAAGTGCAGATAAACTTATGTTCAGCAATTAATGTGTTAATATTCTATCTTATTTGTATACCATCTAGTTATTCAATGATTACACACTCTTTATCTTAACTTTAAGGTTTCAAGTTACCAACAAGATCTGTGAAACAATTTTGGGGTAGAGATATTATCAAACATAATTATTATAAAACATTTCTAAAAATAAGATATTACAAATCACAATTATCGATAAGGATGTTTATACATTTTGTAAATTGATTTGAATGGAAGAGCTGAAGCCATAAAGCTCCTAGTAGAAAACTTCATGAATAATATTCATGACATCTGTCTTAGAAAGGATTTTTTCTTTTTAAATCAAAAGCAAAGGCAACCAAAGCACAAATAATGGAGTGGGACTACATCAAACCAAATAGCCCTGCACAGAAAACAAAACCATTCACAAAGTGAAAGTGCAATGTGAGGAGTGGGAGAAGATATTTGCAAGTCACATATCTGATAAAGGGTTAATATCCAAATGATATAAAGAACTCATTCAACTCAATAGCAAAAAATCAAGCAGTCTGGTTTAAAAAAGGTCAAAGGAATTCAATAGACTTATTTCCCAAGAAGACATACAAATGGCCAAAAGGGACATAAAAAGGTCTCAGCATCACTAATCATCAGGGAAATGTAAATCAAAACAACAATGGGATATTGCCACACACCTGTGGCTGCTATCAAAAAGCTAAGAGATGAGACCAGTTGGAGAGGATGTGTTACAAGGGAATACTTGTGCACAGTTGGTGGAACTATAAATTAGTGCAGCCACCATGGAACACAGTATGGAAGTTCCTCAAGAAATTACAACTATAACTACCATATGATTTAGCAATCCTATTTCTGGGTCAATATCTGAAGGAAACAATCTTGAAGAGATAACTCCACTTCCATTGAAGTACATGGAATGTACAAGACATGGAAACAACTTAGGTTGTTTATTATTACTATTAATATATGCATATTATTAAGCCATAAAGAAATAGTAAATCCTGCCATTTGGAACAACATAGGTGAAGCTTGAGGGCATCATTTTAATGAAAAGTCACACAGAGAAACACAAATTCTATATGACCTTATTTATTTGTATTATCTAAATAAGCCAGGCTCTTACATACAGAGAACAGATTTGTAGTTGACAGAGATGGGAGAGAGGGGATGAAAAATGGGTGAATGTGGTCAATAGGTGCAAACTTTTCATTATAAGATAAATATGCTCTGAGACTATAATGTAGAGCATGGTGACTATAGTCTATCTATCTATCTATCTATCATCTATCTATCTATCTATCATCGATCCATCTCTATCTATCTATAATTAACTATATAGAACTAAAATTCCCATTGTAAGTAAAGAATCTTTGTATCTATGTGAGGAGATGAATGTTAACTAAACTTTTTGTGGTAGTCATCTATAATTATAATCCTTTTTTAGTACACCTTAGGCTAATACAATGTTACATGGCAACTATATCTCAGTAAAACTGATTAGAAAAACGAAATGCTAATGGAAAAATATAAAAGAGAATTATAAAACATAATTAATGAAAAGCTCATTTTCAGCTCACTTACATCTATTTAAATCATTTGTGCTTTTCAATTATGTTTGATCATGAAAATTTCATAAGCTAAACAAACAAATGTAGCCATCACTCTAAGTTATTTTCCTTGTTTACAAAGTAGGTAACAATAAAAAAAAAAAGCTCCAAGCAGAGAACGTAATAAACTAAATATGGTTCTTCCTTTCTACTTTTCTTTTGTAAAACATTGCTAGCACACTTGAGAGGTGAAAATAATTCATTTTTATTGTAAATTTTGCTCTTAGTTTTGATTTATAGTTTTATCATCTTAAACATGTAGTGTAGATAACATACACTTGTTGGACTACTAAACTTAGGTATAAAAATATTGTATGTCATACTTAATGCTGACAACTCTGAAGATGGGCCAGCTTTTTTATTTTACCAACAATTAAAAACATCTAGCTTTATTTGTAAAAAATTATCCCAAATCATGTGAACCTAAAAAATTGGATTCATTTCTCTATAGCTGAGATTTTTAAAGAAATACTTAATTTATAGAAACACTCCTTCATCTCTAAGCCAATTTTAATATAACTCCATGGGACTTCCCTGGTGGTGCAGTGGTTAAGAATCTGCCTGCCAAGGCAGGGGACACAGATGTGATCCCTGGTCTGGGAAGATCCCACGTGCCTCCGAGCCACTAAGCCCATGCACCACAACTACTGAGCCTGTGCTGTACAGCCCGCAAGCCACAACTACTGAACCCAGCACCACAACTGCTGAGCCCATGCACCATGACTACTGAAGCCTGTACACTAGAGCCCATGCTCAAGAGAAGCCACTGCAATGAGACGTCTGGGCACCGCAATAAAGAAAAGCCCCTACTCACCACTAGAGAAAGCCTGTGTGCAGCAAAAAAGACCTGACACAGACAAAAATCTATAAATGACTCCAATCAATCAATCCATAATCTTAAAAACTATAACTCAAGAGATTTTATAAATTAATTTGGTAATATCCAGAGGTAGAAGAATGCCATGTATACATAACACACAGGCATGCATGTATGCACACATGCAAACATAAACACACAGACAGATGTGCATAGACATCTCATAGCTTTCATTCTAAAATGTCAGCCATGAGTCAATAAAATAAAGTACCATAAAGACACTGGCTTATCTCAACTTTATATTTGTATCTGAATTGTTTTTGTGGCAAATAGGACAAGTTGAGACTATATGCTTACCACTATTTGTGAAGGAGACTTTTAAGATTTTCTTTTTCCCTGATATACAACCTAATAAAGGCTGCGGAGTAAACTTTAGAACAGTGACTAAGTAGACATCTAACAGCTGTCTGGATGTTTCCAAAACCCAACTGAATGGACAAAATATCTAGTTCCATTTCCGAATAGCTTCCCATTCTTTATTCAGCCTCAGGTGGTTGCTAGTGGGGGTCCTAAGTCCCTTGAGAACCCTCAGTGGAGGGTATGGGGTCTAATGTTCAAGGGAGTTGTAGGGAGCTGAGGAGCTGAGGTAGGATGAGAAAACCTGGTAGGATTCACAGAGGATTGGAGGAGCTAAGGGTTTGAAGGGGAATGTATCAAGGGAGTCAGGAAACTAGAGGCAAGATCTAAAGAAGTAAAAAGAGAAAGTAGGAACAACTGTGATGGGAAAGGAGAGTTTTAAGGAGCCAGTTTGCAAAGACATTATTTTTCCTAAAGAGGCCATTAAAGGTCCAAATTATCCTGAGTAAAATCATGCCAACAAGAAAGGAAGCAGACACAGTTGCCAAAGTACATTTATAGCAGGGGTTCAGGAAGGGGGTTTCCAGTCACTGAGAAGGTTCCATGTTTATAATTATGTTCATAATTTATGATACCTATACACTTATGAACAGTGAAATTTAGAACCCTAAGCTGGCTTCTGCTTGCATGGGGCGCTAACTCAGTTTCTTACAAAGAGAGAAACCTTGAACCCAGCATGTTTGTCTGGGACTCTAAACTAGCTTCTAGAGTTTAATCAAAATCTTAAGACTCAAAATCCGTTCCTACCAGCTACAAGAGAAATTGGTCTGGACCATTGATTTAGGAGACAGACTCACCAATGGATACGTGATAAATCAGGAAGGAAGACAAGACTTCAAAGGTGTGCACTTAGGGTCTTGGGTGAGTTTATCCAATGATAAACTGATCTTATCCAAGCCGCATCATGGGAGTATCAAATATGAACTAGAAACGGAAAGCAGTTACATGGGTAAAACAGATTTCATTAAGGACTATTGCATTGGGGGGAAATACCTAAGTACAGAACTGGGCCCAATTCCAAATACAGGAAGGCCAAGTGGGCATTTACAGTCAAGGAGCCTGGTGGGGATCAATAGATGGGAAATTACCAAGAGAAAACATCAAGGGTAAGGAGGATTACGGCTAAACTGACCTAACAGAATTCTTCCTTAAGGCAGGCCAGACTGATCAGACATCACCGGTAGATGGTAGAAGGTGAGAAACCTAATTAGATATAAAAAAAAATGATCAGACATATATGACGAGGCACTCTTGCTACACAATCGTAGCAGAGTTCTTCCTAAGGATTTTACGAGGATGTACACAGATGGTTCTAGGGGAAGGTTCCGAAACTTGCCTAACATTTGGTGAAGCAAAAAATCTTTGTCACTACCAGAAGGAATTTAGACAACTAACACAATGGAGGAAAGAAAGAGTACATCTAGAATATGAAATACCCTTTAAGATGTCTCTTAGGATCACCATAAGCTGTGTTTAAGATCAATCCATCCAAGCAATGCTAGTAGTTAGCCAGACCTTTAAGTAATGAATATTTGGGTCTTTCCACCAGAAGAAGGCAGGTATACATACCAAATCTGACCTATTCACCAATTATAGAAGTGAGGACTGTAATTGTCATCAGTATGTCCTCCTTATTTTGTTATGAATACATTTGCATGTGCATGTGTATGTATGTACATTGTTTCTAAGAGTATTTCTCCTATTTTCTTATGAATGTGTTTTGTGTGTGTGTGTGTGTACACATATATTAAGCAAACATCTTTATTTTCTATCCTTTCCTATTGCCTTATCAGGTAACACTAGATATATTAACTGTATATCATAGCACTTAAATATTGTTAATTTTACATCACATTATTTGCTGCAGGATAAAAAGGAGAGTCCACTTCATTAAGGATTTTCCCTTCTCTTCTGGAGAAGGAGTTAGTTTAGTTTTGATTGTATGCAGATTAGTTGGATTACATTAGGTAGAATTGTGACCTCATTATTTACTTTTTTGGAAGATTAATATGGTTTAAGGCTATAAGCATAGGGTCAAGTTGACAAGGGGTAGAATGTGATGGCTAATTTTATGTGTCAACTTAAGAGAAGTCCCGATAGCTAGTAAAATAGTATTTCTGGGTGTGTCTGTGAGACTTTATTCTGAAAGGGATTGGCATTTGAGTCAGTAGACTGAGTAAGGAGATACTCCATCACCAATGTGAGCAGGTATCATCCAATCCAAATAGAGAGCCTGAGTAGAATCCAAACTAAAGGAAGGGCAAATTCCTCTCTCTTTTCTCGAGCCTCCATGCCTATCTTTTCTTACTCTAGGATATCAGCACTCCCCTTTCTTGGGCCTTTGGGCTCTGAGACTTACACAAATGGTCTCTTTTTTTATGCCTTCAGTGCTGGACTGAATCATTCCCCTGGATTTTCTGGTTATCCAGCTTACCGATGACAGATTATGGGACTTCTGCACCTCCATAATGTCTGAGCCATTTCTATGCTAAATCTCCTCTTACATCTGTCTCTACACCTCTCCCCCCGACTTCCTCTGTATGTGTATATATCCTGTTGATTCTGCTTTAGGGATCAATCTGCATAGTATAGACTTTGGTAAGGAGAATGGCTCTAGAGTAACACAATCTTAAGTATTCGTTTTCAAAATTACTTCCTTGGTTCCTGAAATCTTGGATACAAGATTAACATTCAGAAACCAGTTGCAATTCTTTACACTAACAATGAAATAGCAGAAAAGGAATGTAAAAAAAAAACAATATCTTTAAAAATTGCAGCAAAAAAATACCTAGGAATAAACCTGAACAGGAAGGTGAAAGACTTATGTGCTGAGAACTCGAACCATTAATAAAGTAAATTAAAAATGATTCAAAAAATACAAAGATATCCCTTGCTCTTGGATTGGAATTAATATTGTTAAAATGGCAATACTACCCAAAGCAATCTACAGATTTAATGTTTTCCCTATCAAATTACCCATAGCCTTTTCTGCAGAAGTAGAACAAGTAATCCAAAAATTTATATGGAACCATAAAAGATGCAGAACTATCAAAGCAATCCTGAGGGAAAAAAATAACAAGCAGGAAGCATAAGTCTCCCAGACTTCAGACAATACTACAAAGCTACAGTAATCAAGACAGCATGATATTTGCACAAAAGCAGACATATAGATTAACAGAACAGAAGAGAGAGACAAGAAATAAACCAACACCCCTATGGCCAATTAATCTTTGACAAAGGAGGCAAGAATATAAAATGGGAAAAAAGTGTCTTCAGCAAATGTTGCTGGGAAAGTTGGACAGCTGCATGTAAATCAGAAAAGTTAGAATATACCCTCACACCATGCCCAAAAAGAAACTCAATATGGCTTAAAGACTTAAACATAAGACAGGACCTTATAAAACTCCTAGAAGAGAACATAGGCAAACCATTCTCTGACAGAAAATGTACCAGTGTTTTCTGAGGTCAGCCTCCAAAGGTTATAGAAATAAAAATGAAAAGAAACAAATGGGACCTAATGAAACTTACAAGCTTTTCCACAGTGAAAGAAACCATAAACAAAAACCAAAAAGACAGCCTACCGAATGGCAGAAAATATTTGCAAATGAAGCAACCGACGAGGCTTAATTTCCAAAATATACAAACAGTTCATAGAGCTCAACAATAAAAAAAACAAACAACCCAATCAAAAAATGGGTTGAAGACCTTAATAGACATTTATCCAAAGAAGACATACGGAAGGCCAGTAGGCACATGAAAAGAGGGTCAACATCACTAATTATTAGAGAAATGTAAATCAAAACTACAGTGAGGTACCACCTGACACCAGTCAGAGTGGCCATTATTCAAAAGTTTACAAACTATAAATGCTGGGGAGAGTGTGGAGAAAAGGGAACCCTTACATGCTATTGGTGGGAATGAAAATTGGTGCAGTCACTATGGAAAACACTATGGAGTTTCCACAGAGAACAAAGAGTAGAACTACCATATGATCCAGCAATCCACTCCTGGGCATATATCCAGAGAAAATCATAATTTGAAAGGATATGTGCACACTTATGTTCATAACACCACTATTCACAATAGCCAAGACCCAGAAACAACCTAAATGTTTACTGACAGATGAATAAAGAAGTAGTGGTACATATATACAATGGAATACTACTCAGCCATAAAAAAGGAAAGAAATAATGCTATTTGCAGCAACATGGATGCAACTAGAGATTATCATACTATGCGAAGTAAGTCAGGAAGAGAAAGACAACTACCATATGATATAACTTGCATGTGGAATCTAAAATATGTCACAAATGCCCTATCTACAAAATAGAAACAGAATCACAGACAGAGAGAGAACAGACTTGTGGTTGCCAAGTGGGAGGGTGGGAGGAAGAAGGATGGACTGGGAGTTTGGAGTTAGTATATGCAAACAATTACATTTAGAATGTATAAACAACAAGGTTCTACAGTATAGCATAGGGAACTCTATCCAATCTCCTGGGATAAACTCTAATGAAAAATAATTTTAAGAAGAATATATATATGTGCATAACTGAGTCACCTTGCTGTACAGCAGAAATTAGCACAGCAATGTAACTCAATTATACTTCAATTACAAAAACAAAAACAAAAATAGACCCATATATGTTAAGCTTCTCTATACCGTATAATATGAGATGCCAAGTGCAGATAAACTTATGTTCAGCAATTAATGTTTTAATATTCTATCTTATTTGTATACCATCTAGTTATTCAATGATTACACACTCTTTATCTTAACTTTAAGGTTTCAAGTTACCAACAAGATCTGTGAAACAATTTTGGGGTAGAGATATTATCAAACATAATTATTATAAAACATTTCTAAAAATAAGATATTACAAATCACAATTATCGATAAGGATGTTTATACATTTTGTAAATTGATTTGAATGGAAGAGCTGAAGCCATAAAGCTCCTAGTAGAAAACTTCATGAATAATATTCATGACATCTGTCTTAGAAAGGATTTTTTCTTTTTAAATCAAAAGCAAAGGCAACCAAAGCACAAATAATGGAGTGGGACTACATCAAACCAAATAGCCCTGCACAGAAAACAAAACCATTCACAAAGTGAAAGTGCAATGTGAGGAGTGGGAGAAGATATTTGCAAGTCACATATCTGATAAAGGGTTAATATCCAAATGATATAAAGAACTCATTCAACTCAATAGCAAAAAATCAAGCAGTCTGGTTTAAAAAAGGTCAAAGGAATTCAATAGACTTATTTCCCAAGAAGACATACAAATGGCCAAAAGGGACATAAAAAGGTCTCAGCATCACTAATCATCAGGGAAATGTAAATCAAAACAACAATGGGATATTGCCACACACCTGTGGCTGCTATCAAAAAGCTAAGAGATGAGACCAGTTGGAGAGGATGTGTTACAAGGGAATACTTGTGCACAGTTGGTGGAACTATAAATTAGTGCAGCCACCATGGAACACAGTATGGAAGTTCCTCAAGAAATTACAACTATAACTACCATATGATTTAGCAATCCTATTTCTGGGTCAATATCTGAAGGAAACAATCTTGAAGAGATAACTCCACTTCCATTGAAGTACATGGAATGTACAAGACATGGAAACAACTTAGGTTGTTTATTATTACTATTAATATATGCATATTATTAAGCCATAAAGAAATAGTAAATCCTGCCATTTGGAACAACATAGGTGAAGCTTGAGGGCATCATTTTAATGAAAAGTCACACAGAGAAACACAAATTCTATATGACCTTATTTGTTTGTATTATCTAAAAAAGCCAGGCTCTTACATACAGAGAACAGATTTGTAGTTGACAGAGATGGGAGAGAGGGGATGAAAAATGGGTGAATGTGGTCAATAGGTGCAAACTTTTCATTATAAGATAAATACGCTCTGAGACTATAATGTAGAGCATGGTGACTATAGTCTATCTATCTATCTATCTATCATCTATCTATCTATCTATCATCGATCCATCTCTATCTATCTATAATTAACTATATAGAACTAAAATTCCCATTGTAAGTAAAGAATCTTTGTATCTATGTGAGGAGATGGATGTTAACTAAACTTTTTGTGGTAGTCATCTATAATTATAATCCTTTTTTAGTACACCTTAGGCTAATACAATGTTACATGGCAACTATATCTCAGTAAAACTGATTAGAAAAACGAAATGCTAATGGAAAAATATAAAAGAGAATTATAAAACATAATTAATGAAAAGCTCATTTTCAGCTCACTTACATCTATTTAAATCATTTGTGCTTTTCAATTATGTTTGATCATGAAAATTTCATAAGCTAAACAAACAAATGTAGCCATCACTCTAAGTTATTTTCCTTGTTTACAAAGTAGGTAACAATAAAAAAAAAAAGCTCCAAGCAGAGAACGTAATAAACTAAATATGGTTCTTCCTTTCTACTTTTCTTTTGTAAAACATTGCTAGCACACTTGAGAGGTGAAAATAATTCATTTTTATTGTAAATTTTGCTCTTAGTTTTGATTTATAGTTTTATCATCTTAAACATGTAGTGTAGATAACATACACTTGTTGGACTACTAAACTTAGGTATAAAAATATTGTATGTCATACTTAATGCTGACAACTCTGAAGATGGGCCAGCTTTTTCATTTTACCAACAATTAAAAACATCTAGCTTTATTTGTAAAAAATTATCCCAAATCATGTGAACCTAAAAAATTGGATTCATTTCTCTATAGCTGAGATTTTTAAAGAAATACTTAATTTATAGAAACACTCCTTCATCTCTAAGCCAATTTTAATATAACTCCATGGGACTTCCCTGGTGGTGCAGTGGTTAAGAATCTGCCTGCCAAGGCAGGGGACACAGATGTGATCCCTGGTCTGGGAAGATCCCACGTGCCTCCGAGCCACTAAGCCCATGCACCACAACTACTGAGCCTGTGCTGTACAGCCCGCAAGCCACAACTACTGAACCCAGCACCACAACTGCTGAGCCCATGCACCATGACTACTGAAGCCTGTACACTAGAGCCCATGCTCAAGAGAAGCCACTGCAATGAGACGTCTGGGCACCGCAATCAAGAAAAGCCCCTACTCACCACTAGAGAAAGCCTGTGTGCAGCAAAAAAGACCTGACACAGACAAAAATCTATAAATGACTCCAATCAATCAATCCATAATCTTAAAAACTATAACTCAAGAGATTTTATAAATTAATTTGGTAATATCCAGAGGTAGAAGAATGCCATGTATACATAACACACAGGCATGCATGTATGCACACATACAAACATAAACACACAGACAGATGTGCATAGACATCTCATAGCTTTCATTCTAAAATTTCAGCCATGAGTCAATAAAATAAAGTACCATAAAGACACTGGCTTATCTCAACTTTATATTTTTATCTGAATTGTTTTTGTGGCAAATAGGACAAGTTGAGACTATATGCTTACCACTATTTGTGAAGGAGACTTTTAAGATTTTCTTTTTCCCTGATATACAACCTAATAAAGGCTGCGGAGTAAACTTTAGAACAGTGACTAAGTAGACATCTAACAGCTGTCTGGATGTTTCCAAAACCCAACTGAATGGACAAAATATCTAGTTCCATTTCCGAATAGCTTCCCATTCTTTATTCAGCCTCAGGTGGTTGCTAGTGGGGGTCCTAAGTCCCTTGAGAACCCTCAGTGGAGGGTATGGGGTCTAATGTGCAAGGGAGTTGTAGGGAGCTGAGGAGCTGAGGTAGGATGAGAAAACCTGGTAGGATTCACAGAGGATTGGAGGAGCTAAGGGTTTGAAGGGGAATGTATCAAGGGAGTCAGGAAACTAGAGGCAAGATCTAAAGAAGTAAAAAGAGAAAGTAGGAACAACTGTGATGGGAAAGGAGAGTTTTAAGGAGCCAGTTTGCAAAGACATTATTTTTCCTAAAGAGGCCATTAAAGGTCCAAATTATCCTGAGTAAAATCATGCCAACAAGAAAGGAAGCAGACACAGTTGCCAAAGTACATTTATAGCAGGGGTTCAGGAAGGGGGTTTCCAGTCACTGAGAAGATTCCATGTTTATAATTATGTTCATAATTTATGATACCTATACACTTATGAACAGTGAAATTTAGAACCCTAAGCTGGCTTCTGCTTGCATGGGGCGCTAACTCAGTTTCTTACAAAGAGAGAAACCTTGAACCCAGCATGTTTGTCTGGGACTCTAAACTAGCTTCTAGAGTTTAATCAAAATCTTAAGACTCAAAATCCGTTCCTACCAGCTACAAGAGAAATTGGTTTGGACCATTGATTTAGGAGACAGACTCACCAATGGATACGTGATAAATCAGGAAGGAAGACAAGACTTCAAAGGTGTGCACTTAGGGTCTTGGGTGAGTTTATCCAATGATAAACTGATCTTATCCAAGCCGCATCATGGGAGTATCAAATATGAACTAGAAACGGAAAGCAGTTACATGGGTAAAACAGATTTCATTAAGGACTATTGCATTGGGGGGAAATACCTAAGTACAGAACTGGGCCCAATTCCAAATACAGGAAGGCCAAGTGGGCATTTACAGTCAAGGAGCCTGGTGGGGATCAATAGATGGGAAATTACCAAGAGAAAACATCAAGGGTAAGGAGGATTACGGCTAAACTGACCTAACAGAATTCTTCCTTAAGGCAGGCCAGACTGATCAGACATCACCGGTAGATGGTAGAAGGTGAGAAACCTAATTAGATATAAAAAAAAATGATCAGACATATATGACGAGGCACTCTTGCTACACAATCTTAGCAGAGTTCTTCCTAAGGATTTTACGAGGATGTACACAGATGGTTCTAGGGGAAGGTTCCGAAACTTGCCTAACATTTGGTGAAGCAAAAAATCTTTGTCACTACCAGAAGGAATTTAGACAACTAACACAATGGAGGAAAGAAAGAGTACATCTAGAATATGAAATACCCTTTAAGATGTCTCTTAGGATCACCATAAGCTGTGTTTAAGATCAATCCATCCAAGCAATGCTAGTAGTTAGCCAGACCTTTAAGTAATGAATATTTGGGTCTTTCCACCAGAAGAAGGCAGGTATACATACCAAATCTGACCTATTCACCAATTATAGAAGTGAGGACTGTAATTGTCATGAGTATGTCCTCCTTATTTTGTTATGAATACATTTGCATGTGCATGTGTATGTATGTACATTGTTTCTAAGAGTATTTCTCCTATTTTCTTATGAATGTGTTTTGTGTGTGTGTGTGTGTACACATATATTAAGCAAACATCTTTATTTTCTATCCTTTCCTATTGCCTTATCAGGTAACACTAGATATATTAACTGTATATCATAGCACTTAAATATTGTTAATTTTACATCACATTATTTGCTGCAGGATAAAAAGGAGAGTCCACTTCATTAAGGATTTTCCCTTCTCTTCTGGAGAAGGAGTTAGTTTAGTTTTGATTGTATGCAGATTAGTTGGATTACATTAGGTAGAATTGTGACCTCATTATTTACTTTTTTGGAAGATTAATATGGTTTAAGGCTATAAGCATAGGGTCAAGTTGACAAGGGGTAGAATGTGATGGCTAATTTTATGTGTCAACTTGACTTAAGAGAAGTCCCGATAGCTAGTAAAATAGTATTTCTGGGTGTGTCTGTGAGACTTTATTCTGAAAGGGATTGGCATTTGAGTCAGTAGACTGAGTAAGGAGATACTCCATCACCAATGTGAGCAGGTATCATCCAATCCAAATAGAGAGCCTGAGTAGAATCCAAACTAAAGGAAGGGCAAATTCCTCTCTCTTTTCTCGAGCCTCCATGCCTATCTTTTCTTACTCTAGGATATCAGCACTCCCCTTTCTTGGGCCTTTGGGCTCTGAGACTTACACAAATGGTCTCTTTTTTTATGCCTTCAGTGCTGGACTGAATCATTCCCCTGGATTCTCTGGTTATCCAGCTTACCGATGACAGATTATGGGACTTCTGCACCTCCATAATGTCTGAGCCATTTCTATGCTAAATCTCCTCTTACATCTGTCTCTACACCTCTCCCCCCGACTTGCTCTGTATGTGTATATATCCTGTGGATTCTGTTTTAG
The DNA here is from genome assembly GCF_030028045.1 of Hippopotamus amphibius kiboko. Taxonomy (NCBI): domain Eukaryota; kingdom Metazoa; phylum Chordata; class Mammalia; order Artiodactyla; family Hippopotamidae; genus Hippopotamus; species Hippopotamus amphibius. The sequence goes on along the minus strand of NC_080187.1, from coordinate 220,487,342 downwards.
GGATCAATCTGCATAGTATAGACTTTGGTAAGGAGAATGGCTCTAGAGTAACAAAATCTTAAGTATTCGTTTTCAAAATTACTTCCTTGGTTCCTGAAATCTTGGATACAAGATTAACATTCAGAAATCAGTTGCAATTCTTTACACTAACAATGAAATAGCAGAAAAGGAATGTAAAAAAAAAAAACAATATCTTTAAAAATTGCAGCAAAAAAATACCTAGGAGTAAACCTGAACAGGAAGGTGAAAGACTTACGTGCTGAGAACTCGAACCATTAATAAAGTAAATTAAAAATGATTCAAAAAATACAAAGATACCCCTTGCTCTTGGATTGGAATTAATATTGTTAAAATGGCAATACTACCCAAAGCAATCTACAGATTTAATGTTTTCCCTATCAAATTACCCATAGCCTTTTCTGCAGAAGTAGAACAAGTAATCCAAAAATTTATATGGAACCATAAAAGATGCAGAACTATCAAAGCAATCCTGAGGGAAAAAAATAACAAGCAGGAAGCATAAGTCTCCCAGACTTCAGACAATACTACAAAGCTACAGTAATCAAGACAGCATGATATTTGCACAAAAGCAGACATATAGATTAACAGAACAGAAGAGAGAGACAAGAAATAAACCAACACCCCTATGGCCAATTAATCTTTGACAAAGGAGGCAAGAATATAAAATGGGAAAAAAGTGTCTTCAGCAAATGTTGCTGGGAAAGTTGGACAGCTGCATGTAAATCAGAAAAGTTAGAATATACCCTCACACCATGCCCAAAAAGAAACTCAATATGGCTTAAAGACTTAAACATAAGACAGGACCTTATAAAACTCCTAGAAGAGAACATAGGCAAACCATTCTCTGACAGAAAATGTACCAGTGTTTTCTGAGGTCAGCCTCCAAAGGTTATAGAAATAAAAATGAAAAGAAACAAATGGGACCTAATGAAACTTACAAGCTTTTCCACAGTGAAAGAAACCATAAACAAAAACCAAAAAGACAGCCTACCGAATGGCAGAAAATATTTGCAAATGAAGCAACTGACGAGGCTTAATTTCCAAAATATACAAACAGTTCATAGAGCTCAACAATAAAAAAAACAAACAACCCAATCAAAAAATGGGTTGAAGACCTTAATAGACATTTATCCAAAGAAGACATACGGAAGGCCAGTAGGCACATGAAAAGAGGGTCAACATCACTAATTATTAGAGAAATGTAAATCAAAACTACAGTGAGGTACCACCTGACACCAGGCAGAGTGGCCATTATTCAAAAGTTTACAAACTATAAATGCTGGGGAGAGTGTGGAGAAAAGGGAACCCTTACATGCTATTGGTGGGAATGAAAATTGGTGCAGTCACTATGGAAAACACTATGGAGTTTCCACAGAGAACAAAGAGTAGAACTACCATATGATCCAGCAATCCACTCCTGGGCATATATCCAGAGAAAATCATAATTTGAAAGGATATGTGCACACTTATGTTCATAACACCACTATTCACAATAGCCAAGACCCAGACACAATCTAAATGTTTATTGACAGATGACTAAAGAAGTAGTGGTACATATATACAATGGAAGACTACTCAGCCATAAAAAAGGAAAGAAATAATGCTATTTGCAGCAACATGGATGCAACTAGAGATTATCATACTAAGCGAAGTAAGTCAGGAAGAGAAAGACAACTACCATATGATATAACTTGCATGTGGAATCTAAAATATGTCACAAATGCCCTATCTACAAAATAGAAAGAGAATCACAGACAGAGAGAGAACAGACTTGTGGTTGCCAAGTGGGAGGGTGGGAGGAAGAAGGATGGACTGGGAGTTTGGAGTTAGTATATGCAAACAATTACATTTAGAATGTATAAACAACAAGGTTCTACAGTATAGCATAGGGAACTCTATCCAATCTCCTGGGATAAACTCTAATGAAAAATAATTTTAAGAAGAATATATATATGTGCATAACTGAGTCACCTTGCTGTACAGCAGAAATTAGCACAGCAATGTAACTCAATTATACTTCAATTACAAAAACAAAAACAAAAATAGACCCATATATGTTAAGCTTCTCTATACCGTATAATATGAGATGCCAAGTGCAGATAAACTTATGTTCAGCAATTAATGTTTTAATATTCTATCTTATTTGTATACCATCTAGTTATTCAATGATTACACACTCTTTATCTTAACTTTAAGGTTTCAAGTTACCAACAAGATCTGTGAAACAATTTTGGGGTAGAGATATTATCAAACATAATTATTATAAAACATTTCTAAAAATAAGATATTACAAATCACAATTATCGATAAGGATGTTTATACATTTTGTAAATTGATTTGAATGGAAGAGCTGAAGCCATAAAGCTCCTAGTAGAAAACTTCATGAATAATATTCATGACATCTGTCTTAGAAAGGATTTTTTCTTTTTAAATCAAAAGCAAAGGCAACCAAAGCACAAATAATGGAGTGGGACTACATCAAACCAAATAGCCCTGCACAGAAAACAAAACCATTCACAAAGTGAAAGTGCAATGTGAGGAGTGGGAGAAGATATTTGCAAGTCACATATCTGATAAAGGGTTAATATCCAAATTATATAAAGAACTCATTCAACTCAATAGCAAAAAATCAAGCAGTCTGGTTTAAAAAAGGTCAAAGGAATTCAATAGACTTATTTCCCAAGAAGACATACAAATGGCCAAAAGGGACATAAAAAGGTCTCAGCATCACTAATCATCAGGGAAATGTAAATCAAAACAACAATGGGATATTGCCACACACCTGTGGCTGCTATCAAAAAGCTAAGAGATGAGACCAGTTGGAGAGGATGTGTTACAAGGGAATACTTGTGCACACTTGGTGGAACTATAAATTAGTGCAGCCACCATGGAACACAGTATGGAAGTTCCTCAAGAAATTACAACTATAACTACCATATGATTTAGCAATCCTATTTCTGGGTCAATATCTGAAGGAAACAATCTTGAAGAGATAACTCCACTTCCATTGAAGTACATGGAATGTACAAGACATGGAAACAACTTAGGTTGTTTATTATTACTATTAATATATGCATATTATTAAGCCATAAAGAAATAGTAAATCCTGCCATTTGGAACAACATAGGTGAAGCTTGAGGGCATCATTTTAATGAAAAGTCACACAGAGAAACACAAATTCTATATGACCTTATTTGTTTGTATTATCTAAAAAAGCCAGGCTCTTACATACAGAGAACAGATTTGTAGTTGACAGAGATGGGAGAGAGGGGATGAAAAATGGGTGAATGTGGTCAATAGGTGCAAACTTTTCATTATAAGATAAATACGCTCTGAGACTATAATGTAGAGCATGGTGACTATAGTCTATCTATCTATCTATCTATCATCTATCTATCTATCTATCATCGATCCATCTCTATCTATCTATAATTAACTATATAGAACTAAAATTCCCATTGTAAGTAAAGAATCTTTGTATCTATGTGAGGAGATGAATGTTAACTAAACTTTTTGTGGTAGTCATCTATAATTATAATCCTTTTTTAGTACACCTTAGGCTAATACAATGTTACATGGCAACTATATCTCAGTAAAACTGATTAGAAAAACGAAATGCTAATGGAAAAATATAAAAGAGAATTATAAAACATAATTAATGAAAAGCTCATTTTCAGCTCACTTACATCTATTTAAATCATTTGTGCTTTTCAATTATGTTTGATCATGAAAATTTCATAAGCTAAACAAACAAATGTAGCCATCACTCTAAGTTATTTTCCTTGTTTACAAAGTAGGTAACAATAAAAAAAAAAGCTCCAAGCAGAGAACGTAATAAACTAAATATGGTTCTTCCTTTCTACTTTTCTTTTGTAAAACATTGCTAGCACACTTGAGAGGTGAAAATAATTCATTTTTATTGTAAATTTTGCTCTTAGTTTTGATTTATAGTTTTATCATCTTAAACATGTAGTGTAGATAACATACACTTGTTGGACTACTAAACTTAGGTATAAAAATATTGTATGTCATACTTAATGCTGACAACTCTGAAGATGGGCCAGCTTTTTTATTTTACCAACAATTAAAAACATCTAGCTTTATTTGTAAAAAATTATCCCAAATCATGTGAACTTAAAAAATTGGATTCATTTCTCTATAGCTGAGATTTTTAAAGAAATACTTAATTTATAGAAACACTCCTTCATCTCTAAGCCAATTTTAATATAACTCCATGGGACTTCCCTGGTGGTGCAGTGGTTAAGAATCTGCCTGCCAAGGCAGGGGACACAGATGTGATCCCTGGTCTGGGAAGATCCCACGTGCCTCCGAGCCACTAAGCCCATGCACCACAACTACTGAGCCTGTGCTGTACAGCCCGCAAGCCACAACTACTGAACCCAGCACCACAACTGCTGAGCCCATGCACCATGACTACTGAAGCCTGTACACTGAGCCCATGCTCAAGAGAAGCCACTGCAATGAGACTTCTGGGCACCGCAATAAAGAAAAGCCCCTACTCACCACTAGAGAAAGCCTGTGTGCAGCAAAAAAGACCTGACACAGACAAAAATCTATAAATGACTCCAATCAATCAATCCATAATCTTAAAAACTATAACTCAAGAGATTTTATAAATTAATTTGGTAATATCCAGAGGTAGAAGAATGCCATGTATACATAACACACAGGCATGCATGTATGCACACATACAAACATAAACACACAGACAGATGTGCATAGACATCTCATAGCTTTCATTCTAAAATTTCAGCCATGAGTCAATAAAATAAAGTACCATAAAGACACTGGCTTATCTCAACTTTATATTTTTATCTGAATTGTTTTTGTGGCAAATAGGACAAGTTGAGACTATATGCTTACCACTATTTGTGAAGGAGACTTTTAAGATTTTCTTTTTCCCTGATATACAACCTAATAAAGGCTGCGGAGTAAACTTTAGAACAGTGACTAAGTAGACATCTAACAGCTGTCTGGATGTTTCCAAAACCCAACTGAATGGACAAAATATCTAGTTCCATTTCCGAATAGCTTCCCATTCTTTATTCAGCCTCAGGTGGTTGCTAGTGGGGGTCCTAAGTCCCTTGAGAACCCTCAGTGGAGGGTATGGGGTCTAATGTTCAAGGGACTTGTAGGGAGCTGAGGAGCTGAGGTAGGATGAGAAAACCTGGTAGGATTCACAGAGGATTGGAGGAGCTAAGGGTTTGAAGGGGAATGTATCAAGGGAGTCAGGAAACTAGAGGCAAGATCTAAAGAAGTAAAAAGAGAAAGTAGGAACAACTGTGATGGGAAAGGAGAGTTTTAAGGAGCCAGTTTGCAAAGACATTATTTTTCCTAAAGAGGCCATTAAAGGTCCAAATTATCCTGAGTAAAATCATGCCAACAAGAAAGGAAGCAGACACAGTTGCCAAAGTACATTTATAGCAGGGGTTCAGGAAGGGGGTTTCCAGTCACTGAGAAGGTTCCATGTTTATAATTATGTTCATAATTTATGATACCTATACACTTATGAACAGTGAAATTTAGAACCCTAAGCTGGCTTCTGCTTGCATGGGGCGCTAACTCAGTTTCTTACAAAGAGAGAAACCTTGAACCCAGCATGTTTGTCTGGGACTCTAAACTAGCTTCTAGAGTTTAATCAAAATCTTAAGACTCAAAATCCGTTCCTACCAGCTACAAGAGAAATTGGTCTGGACCATTGATTTAGGAGACAGACTCACCAATGGATACGTGATAAATCAGGAAGGAAGACAAGACTTCAAAGGTGTGCACTTAGGGTCTTGGGTGAGTTTATCCAATGATAAACTGATCTTATCCAAGCCGCATCATGGGAGTATCAAATATGAACTAGAAACGGAAAGCAGTTACATGGGTAAAACAGATTTCATTAAGGACTATTGCATTGGGGGGAAATACCTAAGTACAGAACTGGGCCCAATTCCAAATACAGGAAGGCCAAGTGGGCATTTACAGTCAAGGAGCCTGGTGGGGATCAATAGATGGGAAATTACCAAGAGAAAACATCAAGGGTAAGGAGGATTACGGCTAAACTGACCTAACAGAATTCTTCCTTAAGGCAGGCCAGACTGATCAGACATCACCGGTAGATGGTAGAAGGTGAGAAACCTAATTAGATATAAAAAAAAATGATCAGACATATATGACGAGGCACTCTTGCTACACAATCTTAGCAGAGTTCTTCCTAAGGATTTTACGAGGATGTACACAGAAGGTTCTAGGGGAAGGTTCCGAAACTTGCCTAACATTTGGTGAAGCAAAAAATCTTTGTCACTACCAGAAGGAATTTAGACAACTACACAATGGAGGAAAGAAAGAGTACATCTAGAATATGAAATACCCTTTAAGATGTCTCTTAGGATCACCATAAGCTGTGTTTAAGATCAATCCATCCAAGCAATGCTAGTAGTTAGCCAGACCTTTAAGTAATGAATATTTGGGTCTTTCCACCAGAAGAAGGCAGGTATACATACCAAATCTGACCTATTCACCAATTATAGAAGTGAGGACTGTAATTGTCATGAGTATGTCCTCCTTATTTTGTTATGAATACATTTGCATGTGCATGTGTATGTATGTACATTGTTTCTAAGAGTATTTCTCCTATTTTCTTATGAATGTGTTTTGTGTGTGTGTGTGTGTACACATATATTAAGCAAACATCTTTATTTTCTATCCTTTCCTATTGCCTTATCAGGTAACACTAGATATATTAACTGTATATCATAGCACTTAAATATTGTTAATTTTACCTCACATTATTTGCTGCAGGATAAAAAGGAGAGTCCACTTCATTAAGGATTTTCCCTTCTCTTCTGGAGAAGGAGTTAGTTTAGTTTTGATTGTATGCAGATTAGTTGGATTACATTAGGTAGAATTGTGACCTCATTATTTACTTTTTTGGAAGATTAATATGGTTTAAGGCTATAAGCATAGGGTCAAGTTGACAAGGGGTAGAATGTGATGGCTAATTTTATGTGTCAACTTGACTTAAGAGAAGTCCCGATAGCTAGTAAAATAGTATTTCTGGGTGTGTCTGTGAGACTTTATTCTGAAAGGGATTGGCATTTGAGTCAGTAGACTGAGTAAGGAGATACTCCATCACCAATGTGCGCAGGTATCATCCAATCCAAATAGAGAGCCTGAGTAGAATCCAAACTAAAGGAAGGGCAAATTCCTCTCTCTTTTCTCGAGCCTCCATGCCTATCTTTTCTTACTCTAGGATATCAGCACTCCCCTTTCTTGGGCCTTTGGGCTCTGAGACTTACACAAATGGTCTCTTTTTTTATGCCTTCAGTGCTGGACTGAATCATTCCCCTGGATTCTCTGGTTATCCAGCTTACCGATGACAGATTATGGGACTTCTGCACCTCCATAATGTCTGAGCCATTTCTATGCTAAATCTCCTCTTACATCTGTCTCTACACCTCTCCCCCCGACTTCCTCTGTATGTGTATATATCCTGTTGATTCTGCTTTAGGGATCAATCTGCATAGTATAGACTTTGGTAAGGAGAATGGCTCTAGAGTAACACAATCTTAAGTATTCGTTTTCAAAATTACTTCCTTGGTTCCTGAAATCTTGGATACAAGATTAACATTCAGAAACCAGTTGCAATTCTTTACACTAACAATGAAATAGCAGAAAAGGAATGTAAAAAAAAAACAATATCTTTAAAAATTGCAGCAAAAAAATACCTAGGAATAAACCTGAACAGGAAGGTGAAAGACTTATGTGCTGAGAACTCGAACCATTAATAAAGTAAATTAAAAATGATTCAAAAAATACAAAGATATCCCTTGCTCTTGGATTGGAATTAATATTGTTAAAATGGCAATACTACCCAAAGCAATCTACAGATTTAATGTTTTCCCTATCAAATTACCCATAGCCTTTTCTGCAGAAGTAGAACAAGTAATCCAAAAATTTATATGGAACCATAAAAGATGCAGAACTATCAAAGCAATCCTGAGGGAAAAAAATAACAAGCAGGAAGCATAAGTCTCCCAGACTTCAGACAATACTACAAAGCTACAGTAATCAAGACAGCATGATATTTGCACAAAAGCAGACATATAGATTAACAGAACAGAAGAGAGAGACAAGAAATAAACCAACACCCCTATGGCCAATTAATCTTTGACAAAGGAGGCAAGAATATAAAATGGGAAAAAAGTGTCTTCAGCAAATGTTGCTGGGAAAGTTGGACAGCTGCATGTAAATCAGAAAAGTTAGAATATACCCTCACACCATGCCCAAAAAGAAACTCAATATGGCTTAAAGACTTAAACATAAGACAGGACCTTATAAAACTCCTAGAAGAGAACATAGGCAAACCATTCTCTGACAGAAAATGTACCAGTGTTTTCTGAGGTCAGCCTCCAAAGGTTATAGAAATAAAAATGAAAAGAAACAAATGGGACCTAATGAAACTTACAAGCTTTTCCACAGTGAAAGAAACCATAAACAAAAACCAAAAAGACAGCCTACCGAATGGGAGAAAATATTTGCAAATGAAGCAACTGACGAGGCTTAATTTCCAAAATATACAAACAGTTCATAGAGCTCAACAATAAAAAAAACAAACAACCCAATCAAAAAATGGGTTGAAGACCTTAATAGACATTTATCCAAAGAAGACATACGGAAGGCCAGTAGGCACATGAAAAGAGGGTCAACATCACTAATTATTAGAGAAATGTAAATCAAAACTACAGTGAGGTACCACCTGACACCAGGCAGAGTGGCCATTATTCAAAAGTTTACAAACTATAAATGCTGGGGAGAGTGTGGAGAAAAGGGAACCCTTACATGCTATTGGTGGGAATGAAAATTGGTGCAGTCACTATGGAAAACACTATGCAGTTTCCACAGAGAACAAAGAGTAGAACTACCATATGATCCAGCAATCCACTCCTGGGCATATATCCAGAGAAAATCATAATTTGAAAGGATATGTGCACACTTATGTTCATAACACCACTATTCACAATAGCCAAGACCCAGAAACAACCTAAATGTTTACTGACAGATGAATAAAGAAGTAGTGGTACATATATACAATGGAATACTACTCAGCCATAAAAAAGGAAAGAAATAATGCTATTTGCAGCAACATGGATGCAACTAGAGATTATCATACTAAGCGAAGTAAGTCAGGAAGAGAAAGACAACTACCATATGATATAACTTGCATGTGGAATCTAAAATATGTCACAAATGCCCTATCTACAAAATAGAAACAGAATCACAGACAGAGAGAGAACAGACTTGTGGTTGCCAAGTGGGAGGGTGGGAGGAAGAAGGATGGACTGGGAGTTTGGAGTTAGTATATGCAAACAATTACATTTAGAATGTATAAACAACAAGGTTCTACAGTATAGCATAGGGAACTCTATCCAATCTCCTGGGATAAACTCTAATGAAAAATAATTTTAAGAAGAATATATATATGTGCATAACTGAGTCACCTTGCTGTACAGCAGAAATTAGCACAGCAATGTAACTCAATTATACTTCAATTACAAAAACAAAAACAAAAATAGACCCATATATGTTAAGCTTCTCTATACCGTATAATATGAGATGCCAAGTGCAGATAAACTTATGTTCAGCAATTAATGTTTTAATATTCTATCTTATTTGTATACCATCTAGTTATTCAATGATTACACACTCTTTATCTTAACTTTAAGGTTTCAAGTTACCAACAAGATCTGTGAAACAATTTTGGGGTAGAGATATTATCAAACATAATTATTATAAAACATTTCTAAAAATAAGATATTACAAATCACAATTATCGATAAGGATGTTTATACATTTTGTAAATTGATTTGAATGGAAGAGCTGAAGCCATAAAGCTCCTAGTAGAAAACTTCATGAATAATATTCATGACATCTGTCTTAGAAAGGATTTTTTCTTTTTAAATCAAAAGCAAAGGCAACCAAAGCACAAATAATGGAGTGGGACTACATCAAACCAAATAGCCCTGCACAGAAAACAAAACCATTCACAAAGTGAAAGTGCAATGTGAGGAGTGGGAGAAGATATTTGCAAGTCACATATCTGATAAAGGGTTAATATCCAAATGATATAAAGAACTCATTCAACTCAATAGCAAAAAATCAAGCAGTCTGGTTTAAAAAAGGTCAAAGGAATTCAATAGACTTATTTCCCAAGAAGACATACAAATGGCCAAAAGGGACATAAAAAGGTCTCAGCATCACTAATCATCAGGGAAATGTAAATCAAAACAACAATGGGATATTGCCACACACCTGTGGCTGCTATCAAAAAGCTAAGAGATGAGACCAGTTGGAGAGGATGTGTTACAAGGGAATACTTGTGCACACTTGGTGGAACTATAAATTAGTGCAGCCACCATGGAACACAGTATGGAAGTTCCTCAAGAAATTACAACTATAACTACCATATGATTTAGCAATCCTATTTCTGGGTCAATATCTGAAGGAAACAATCTTGAAGAGATAACTCCACTTCCATTGAAGTACATGGAATGTACAAGACATGGAAACAACTTAGGTTGTTTATTATTACTATTAATATATGCATATTATTAAGCCATAAAGAAATAGTAAATCCTGCCATTTGGAACAACATAGGTGAAGCTTGAGGGCATCATTTTAATGAAAAGTCACACAGAGAAACACAAATTCTATATGACCTTATTTGTTTGTATTATCTAAAAAAGCCAGGCTCTTACATACAGAGAACAGATTTGTAGTTGACAGAGATGGGAGAGAGGGGATGAAAAATGGGTGAATGTGGTCAATAGGTGCAAACTTTTCATTATAAGATAAATACGCTCTGAGACTATAATGTAGAGCATGGTGACTATAGTCTATCTATCTATCTATCTATCATCTATCTATCTATCTATCATCGATCCATCTCTATCTATCTATAATTAACTATATAGAACTAAAATTCCCATTGTAAGTAAAGAATCTTTGTATCTATGTGAGGAGATGGATGTTAACTAAACTTTTTGTGGTAGTCATCTATAATTATAATCCATTTTTAGTACACCTTAGGCTAATACAATGTTACATGGCAACTATATCTCAGTAAAACTGATTAGAAAAACGAAATGCTAATGGAAAAATATAAAAGAGAATTATAAAACATAATTAATGAAAAGCTCATTTTCAGCTCACTTACATCTATTTAAATCATTTGTGCTTTTCAATTATGTTTGATCATGAAAATTTCATAAGCTAAACAAACAAATGTAGCCATCACTCTAAGTTATTTTCCTTGTTTACAAAGTAGGTAACAATAAAAAAAAAAGCTCCAAGCAGAGAACGTAATAAACTAAATATGGTTCTTCCTTTCTACTTTTCTTTTGTAAAACATTGCTAGCACACTTGAGAGGTGAAAATAATTCATTTTTATTGTAAATTTTGCTCTTAGTTTTGATTTATAGTTTTATCATCTGAAACATGTAGTGTAGATAACATACACTTGTTGGACTACTAAACTTAGGTATAAAAATATTGTATGTCATACTTAATGCTGACAACTCTGAAGATGGGCCAGCTTTTTTATTTTACCAACAATTAAAAACATCTAGCTTTATTTGTAAAAAATTATCCCAAATCATGTGAACTTAAAAAATTGGATTCATTTATCTATAGCTGAGATTTTTAAAGAAATACTTAATTTATAGAAACACTCCTTCATCTCTAAGCCAATTTTAATATAACTCCATGGGACTTCCCTGGTGGTGCAGTGGTTAAGAATCTGCCTGCCAAGGCAGGGGACACAGATGTGATCCCTGGTCTGGGAAGATCCCACGTGCCTCGGAGCCACTAAGCCCATGCACCACAACTACTGAGCCTGTGCTGTACAGCCCGCAAGCCACAACTACTGAACCCAGCACCACAACTGCTGAGCCCATGCACCATGACTACTGAAGCCTGTACACTGAGCCCATGCTCAAGAGAAGCCACTGCAATGAGACGTCTGGGCACCGCAATAAAGAAAAGCCCCTACTCACCACTAGAGAAAGCCTGTGTGCAGCAAAAAAGACCTGACACAGACAAAAATCTATAAATGACTCCAATCAATCAATCCATAATCTTAAAAACTATAACTCAAGAGATTTTATAAATTAATTTGGTAATATCCAGAGGTAGAAGAATGCCATGTATACATAACACACAGGCATGCATGTATGCACACATACAAACATAAACACACAGACAGATGTGCATAGACATCTCATAGCTTTCATTCTAAAATGTCAGCCATGAGTCAATAAAATAAAGTACCATAAAGACACTGGCTTATCTCAACTTTATATTTGTATCTGAATTGTTTTTGTGGCAAATAGGACAAGTTGAGACTATATGCTTACCACTATTTGTGAAGGAGACTTTTAAGATTTTCTTTTTCTCTGATATACAACCTAATAAAGGCTGCGGAGTAAACTTTAGAACAGTGACTAAGTAGACATCTAACAGCTGTCTGGATGTTTCCAAAACCCAACTGAATGGACAAAATATCTAGTTCCATTTCCGAATAGCTTCCCATTCTTTATTCAGCTTCAGGTGGTTGCTAGTGGGGGTCCTAAGTCCCTTGAGAACCCTCAGTGGAGGGTATGGGGTCTAATGTTCAAGGGAGTTGTAGGGAGCTGAGGAGCTGAGGTAGGATGAGAAAACCTGGTAGGATTCACAGAGGATTGGAGGAGCTAAGGGTTTGAAGGGGAATGTATCAAGGGAGTCAGGAAACTAGAGGCAAGATCTAAAGAAGTAAAAAGAGAAAGTAGGAACAACTGTGATGGGAAAGGAGAGTTTTAAGGAGCCAGTTTGCAAAGACATTATTTTTCCTAAAGAGGCCATTAAAGGTCCAAATTATCCTGAGTAAAATCATGCCAACAAGAAAGGAAGCAGACACAGTTGCCAAAGTACATTTATAGCAGGGGTTCAGGAAGGGGGTTTCCAGTCACTGAGAAGGTTCCATGTTTATAATTATGTTCATAATTTATGATACCTATACACTTATGAACAGTGAAATTTAGAACCCTAAGCTGGCTTCTGCTTGCATGGGGCGCTAACTCAGTTTCTTACAAAGAGAGAAACCTTGAACCCAGCATGTTTGTCTGGGACTCTAAACTAGCTTCTAGAGTTTAATCAAAATCTTAAGACTCAAAATCCGTTCCTACCAGCTACAAGAGAAATTGGTCTGGACCATTGATTTAGGAGACAGACTCACCAATGGATACGTGATAAATCAGGAAGGAAGACAAGACTTCAAAGGTGTGCACTTAGGGTCTTGGGTGAGTTTATCCAATGATAAACTGATCTTATCCAAGCCGCATCATGGGAGTATCAAATATGAACTAGAAACGGAAAGCAGTTACATGGGTAAAACAGATTTCATTAAGGACTATTGCATTGGGGGGAAATACCTAAGTACAGAACTGGGCCCAATTCCAAATACAGGAAGGCCAAGTGGGCATTTACAGTCAAGGAGCCTGGTGGGGATCAATAGATGGGAAATTACCAAGAGAAAACATCAAGGGTAAGGAGGATTACGGCTAAACTGACCTAACAGAATTCTTCCTTAAGGCAGGCCAGACTGATCAGACATCACCGGTAGATGGTAGAAGGTGAGAAACCTAATTAGATATAAAAAAAAATGATCAGACATATATAACGAGGCACTCTTGCTACACAATCTTAGCAGAGTTCTTCCTAAGGATTTTACGAGGATGTACACAGAAGGTTCTAGGGGAAGGTTCCGAAACTTGCCTAACATTTGGTGAAGCAAAAAATCTTTGTCACTACCAGAAGGAATTTAGACAACTAACACAATGGAGGAAAGAAAGAGTACATCTAGAATATGAAATACCCTTTAAGATGTCTCTTAGGATCACCATAAGCTGTGTTTAAGATCAATCCATCCAAGCAATGCTAGTAGTTAGCCAGACCTTTAAGTAATGAATATTTGGGTCTTTCCACCAGAAGAAGGCAGGTATACATACCAAATCTGACCTATTCACCAATTATAGAAGTGAGGACTGTAATTGTCATGAGTATGTCCTCCTTATTTTGTTATGAATACATTTGCATGTGCATGTGTATGTATGTACATTGTTTCTAAGAGTATTTCTCCTATTTTCTTATGAATGTGTTTTGTGTGTGTGTGTGTGTACACATATATTAAGCAAACATCTTTATTTTCTATCCTTTCCTATTGCCTTATCAGGTAACACTAGATATATTAACTGTATATCATAGCACTTAAATATTGTTAATTTTACATCACATTATTTGCTGCAGGATAAAAAGGAGAGTCCACTTCATTAAGGATTTTCCCTTCTCTTCTGGAGAAGGAGTTAGTTTAGTTTTGATTGTATGCAGATTAGTTGGATTACATTAGGTAGAATTGTGACCTCATTATTTACTTTTTTGGAAGATTAATATGGTTTAAGGCTATAAGCATAGGGTCAAGTTGACAAGGGGTAGAATGTGATGGCTAATTTTATGTGTCAACTTGACTTAAGAGAAGTCCCGATAGCTAGTAAAATAGTATTTCTGGGTGTGTCTGTGAGACTTTATTCTGAAAGGGATTGGCATTTGAGTCAGTAGACTGAGTAAGGAGATACTCCATCACCAATGTGAGCAGGTATCATCCAATCCAAATAGAGAGCCTGAGTAGAATCCAAACTAAAGGAAGGGCAAATTCCTCTCTCTTTTCTCGAGCCTCCATGCCTATCTTTTCTTACTCTAGGATATCAGCACTCCCCTTTCTTGGGCCTTTGGGCTCTGAGACTTACACAAATGGTCTCTTTTTTTATGCCTTCAGTGCTGGACTGAATCATTCCCCTGGATTTTCTGGTTATCCAGTTTACCGATGACAGATTATGGGACTTCTGCACCTCCATAATGTCTGAGCCATTTCTATGCTAAATCTCCTCTTACATCTGTCTCTACACCTCTCCCCCCGACTTGCTCTGTATGTGTATATATCCTGTGGATTCTGTTTTAGGGATCAATCTACATAGTATAGACTTTGGTAAGGAGAATGGCTCTAGAGTAACAAAATCTTAAGTATTCGTTTTCAAAATTACTTCCTTGGTTCCTGAAATCTTGGATACAAGATTAACATTCAGAAACCAGTTGCAATTCTTTACACTAACAATGAAATAGCAGAAAAGGAATGTAAAAAAAAAAACAATATCTTTAAAAATTGCAGCAAAAAAATACCTAGGAGTAAACCTGAACAGGAAGGTGAAAGACTTACGTGCTGAGAACTCGAACCATTAATAAAGTAAATTAAAAATGATTCAAAAAATACAAAGATATCCCTTGCTCTTGGATTGGAATTAATATTGTTAAAATGGCAATACTACCCAAAGCAATCTACAGATTTAATGTTTTCCCTATCAAATTACCCATAGCCTTTTCTGCAGAAGTAGAACAAGTAATCCAAAAATTTATATGGAACCATAAAAGATGCAGAACTATCAAAGCAATCCTGAGGGAAAAAAATAACAAGCAGGAAGCATAAGTCTCCCAGACTTCAGACAATACTACAAAGCTACAGTAATCAAGACAGCATGATATTTGCACAAAAGCAGACATATAGATTAACAGAACAGAAGAGAGAGACAAGAAATAAACCAACACCCCTATGGCCAATTAATCTTTGACAAAGGAGGCAAGAATATAAAATGGGAAAAAAGTGTCTTCAGCAAATGTTGCTGGGAAAGTTGGACAGCTGCATGTAAATCAGAAAAGTTAGAATATACCCTCACACCATGCCCAAAAAGAAACTCAATATGGCTTAAAGACTTAAACATAAGACAGGACCTTATAAAACTCCTAGAAGAGAACATAGGCAAACCATTCTCTGACAGAAAATGTACCAGTGTTTTCTGAGGTCAGCCTCCAAAGGTTATAGAAATAAAAATGAAAAGAAACAAATGGGACCTAATGAAACTTACAAGCTTTTCCACAGTGAAAGAAACCATAAACAAAAACCAAAAAGACAGCCTACCGAATGGCAGAAAATATTTGCAAATGAAGCAACTGACGAGGCTTAATTTCCAAAATATACAAACAGTTCATAGAGCTCAACAATAAAAAAAACAAACAACCCAATCAAAAAATGGGTTGAAGACCTTAATAGACATTTATCCAAAGAAGACATACGGAAGGCCAGTAGGCACATGAAAAGAGGGTCAACATCACTAATTATTAGAGAAATGTAAATCAAAACTACAGTGAGGTACCACCTGACACCAGGCAGAGTGGCCATTATTCAAAAGTTTACAAACTATAAATGCTGGGGAGAGTGTGGAGAAAAGGGAACCCTTACATGCTATTGGTGGGAATGAAAATTGGTGCAGTCACTATGGAAAACACTATGGAGTTTCCACAGAGAACAAAGAGTAGAACTACCATATGATCCAGCAATCCACTCCTGGGCATATATCCAGAGAAAATCATAATTTGAAAGGATATGTGCACACTTATGTTCATAACACCACTATTCACAATAGCCAAGACCCAGACACAATCTAAATGTTTATTGACAGATGACTAAAGAAGTAGTGGTACATATATACAATGGAAGACTACTCAGCCATAAAAAAGGAAAGAAATAATGCTATTTGCAGCAACATGGATGCAACTAGAGATTATCATACTAAGCGAAGTAAGTCAGGAAGAGAAAGACAACTACCATATGATATAACTTGCATGTGGAATCTAAAATATGTCACAAATGCCCTATCTACAAAATAGAAACAGAATCACAGACAGAGAGAGAACAGACTTGTGGTTGCCAAGTGGGAGGGTGGGAGGAAGAAGGATGGACTGGGAGTTTGGAGTTAGTATATGCAAACAATTACATTTAGAATGTATAAACAACAAGGTTCTACAGTATAGCATAGGGAACTCTATCCAATCTCCTGGGATAAACTCTAATGAAAAATAATTTTAAGAAGAATATATATATGTGCATAACTGAGTCACCTTGCTGTACAGCAGAAATTAGCACAGCAATGTAACTCAATTATACTTCAATTACAAAAACAAAAACAAAAATAGACCCATATATGTTAAGCTTCTCTATACCGTATAATATGAGATGCCAAGTGCAGATAAACTTATGTTCAGCAATTAATGTTTTAATATTCTATCTTATTTGTATACCATCTAGTTATTCAATGATTACACACTCTTTATCTTAACTTTAAGGTTTCAAGTTACCAACAAGATCTGTGAAACAATTTTGGGGTAGAGATATTATCAAACATAATTATTATAAAACATTTCTAAAAATAAGATATTACAAATCACAATTATCGATAAGGATGTTTATACATTTTGTAAATTGATTTGAATGGAAGAGCTGAAGCCATAAAGCTCCTAGTAGAAAACTTCATGAATAATATTCATGACATCTGTCTTAGAAAGGATTTTTTCTTTTTAAATCAAAAGCAAAGGCAACCAAAGCACAAATAATGGAGTGGGACTACATCAAACCAAATAGCCCTGCACAGAAAACAAAACCATTCACAAAGTGAAAGTGCAATGTGAGGAGTGGGAGAAGATATTTGCAAGTCACATATCTGATAAAGGGTTAATATCCAAATGATATAAAGAACTCATTCAACTCAATAGCAAAAAATCAAGCAGTCTGGTTTAAAAAAGGTCAAAGGAATTCAATAGACTTATTTCCCAAGAAGACATACAAATGGCCAAAAGGGACATAAAAAGGTCTCAGCATCACTAATCATCAGGGAAATGTAAATCAAAACAACAATGGGATATTGCCACACACCTGTGGCTGCTATCAAAAAGCTAAGAGATGAGACCAGTTGGAGAGGATGTGTTACAAGGGAATACTTGTGCACACTTGGTGGAACTATAAATTAGTGCAGCCACCATGGAACACAGTATGGAAGTTCCTCAAGAAATTACAACTATAACTACCATATGATTTAGCAATCCTATTTCTGGGTCAATATCTGAAGGAAACAATCTTGAAGAGATAACTCCACTTCCATTGAAGTACATGGAATGTACAAGACATGGAAACAACTTAGGTTGTTTATTATTACTATTAATATATGCATATTATTAAGCCATAAAGAAATAGTAAATCCTGCCATTTGGAACAACATAGGTGAAGCTTGAGGGCATCATTTTAATGAAAAGTCACACAGAGAAACACAAATTCTATATGACCTTATTTGTTTGTATTATCTAAAAAAGCCAGGCTCTTACATACAGAGAACAGATTTGTAGTTGACAGAGATGGGAGAGAGGGGATGAAAAATGGGTGAATGTGGTCAATAGGTGCAAACTTTTCATTATAAGATAAATACGCTCTGAGACTATAATGTAGAGCATGGTGACTATAGTCTATCTATCTATCTATCTATCATCTATCTATCTATCTATCATCGATCCATCTCTATCTATCTATAATTAACTATATAGAACTAAAATTCCCATTGTAAGTAAAGAATCTTTGTATCTATGTGAGGAGATGAATGTTAACTAAACTTTTTGTGGTAGTCATCTATAATTATAATCCATTTTTAGTACACCTTAGGCTAATACAATGTTACATGGCAACTATATCTCAGTAAAACTGATTAGAAAAACGAAATGCTAATGGAAAAATATAAAAGAGAATTATAAAACATAATTAATGAAAAGCTCATTTTCAGCTCACTTACATCTATTTAAATCATTTGTGCTTTTCAATTATGTTTGATCATGAAAATTTCATAAGCTAAACAAACAAATGTAGCCATCACTAAAGTTATTTTCCTTGTTTACAAAGTAGGTAACAATAAAAAAAAAAGCTCCAAGCAGAGAACGTAATAAACTAAATATGGTTCTTCCTTTCTACTTTTCTTTTGTAAAACATTGCTAGCACACTTGAGAGGTGAAAATAATTCATTTTTATTGTAAATTTTGCTCTTAGTTTTGATTTATAGTTTTATCATCTGAAACATGTAGTGTAGATAACATACACTTGTTGGACTACTAAACTTAGGTATAAAAATATTGTATGTCATACTTAATGCTGACAACTCTGAAGATGGGCCAGCTTTTTTATTTTACCAACAATTAAAAACATCTAGCTTTATTTGTAAAAAATTATCCCAAATCATGTGAACTTAAAAAATTGGATTCATTTATCTATAGCTGAGATTTTTAAAGAAATACTTAATTTATAGAAACACTCCTTCATCTCTAAGCCAATTTTAATATAACTCCATGGGACTTCCCTGGTGGTGCAGTGGTTAAGAATCTGCCTGCCAAGGCAGGGGACACAGATGTGATCCCTGGTCTGGGAAGATCCCACGTGCCTCGGAGCCACTAAGCCCATGCACCACAACTACTGAGCCTGTGCTGTACAGCCCGCAAGCCACAACTACTGAACCCAGCACCACAACTGCTGAGCCCATGCACCATGACTACTGAAGCCTGTACACTGAGCCCATGCTCAAGAGAAGCCACTGCAATGAGACGTCTGGGCACCGCAATAAAGAAAAGCCCCTACTCACCACTAGAGAAAGCCTGTGTGCAGCAAAAAAGACCTGACACAGACAAAAATCTATAAATGACTCCAATCAATCAATCCATAATCTTAAAAACTATAACTCAAGAGATTTTATAAATTAATTTGGTAATATCCAGAGGTAGAAGAATGCCATGTATACATAACACACAGGCATGCATGTATGCACACATACAAACATAAACACACAGACAGATGTGCATAGACATCTCATAGCTTTCATTCTAAAATGTCAGCCATGAGTCAATAAAATAAAGTACCATAAAGACACTGGCTTATCTCAACTTTATATTTGTATCTGAATTGTTTTTGTGGCAAATAGGACAAGTTGAGACTATATGCTTACCACTATTTGTGAAGGAGACTTTTAAGATTTTCTTTTTCTCTGATATACAACCTAATAAAGGCTGCGGAGTAAACTTTAGAACAGTGACTAAGTAGACATCTAACAGCTGTCTGGATGTTTCCAAAACCCAACTGAATGGACAAAATATCTAGTTCCATTTCCGAATAGCTTCCCATTCTTTATTCAGCTTCAGGTGGTTGCTAGTGGGGGTCCTAAGTCCCTTGAGAACCCTCAGTGGAGGGTATGGGGTCTAATGTTCAAGGGAGTTGTAGGGAGCTGAGGAGCTGAGGTAGGATGAGAAAACCTGGTAGGATTCACAGAGGATTGGAGGAGCTAAGGGTTTGAAGGGGAATGTATCAAGGGAGTCAGGAAACTAGAGGCAAGATCTAAAGAAGTAAAAAGAGAAAGTAGGAACAACTGTGATGGGAAAGGAGAGTTTTAAGGAGCCAGTTTGCAAAGACATTATTTTTCCTAAAGAGGCCATTAAAGGTCCAAATTATCCTGAGTAAAATCATGCCAACAAGAAAGGAAGCAGACACAGTTGCCAAAGTACATTTATAGCAGGGGTTCAGGAAGGGGGTTTCCAGTCACTGAGAAGGTTCCATGTTTATAATTATGTTCATAATTTATGATACCTATACACTTATGAACAGTGAAATTTAGAACCCTAAGCTGGCTTCTGCTTGCATGGGGCGCTAACTCAGTTTCTTACAAAGAGAGAAACCTTGAACCCAGCATGTTTGTCTGGGACTCTAAACTAGCTTCTAGAGTTTAATCAAAATCTTAAGACTCAAAATCCGTTCCTACCAGCTACAAGAGAAATTGGTCTGGACCATTGATTTAGGAGACAGACTCACCAATGGATACGTGATAAATCAGGAAGGAAGACAAGACTTCAAAGGTGTGCACTTAGGGTCTTGGGTGAGTTTATCCAATGATAAACTGATCTTATCCAAGCCGCATCATGGGAGTATCAAATATGAACTAGAAACGGAAAGCAGTTACATGGGTAAAACAGATTTCATTAAGGACTATTGCATTGGGGGGAAATACCTAAGTACAGAACTGGGCCCAATTCCAAATACAGGAAGGCCAAGTGGGCATTTACAGTCAAGGAGCCTGGTGGGGATCAATAGATGGGAAATTACCAAGAGAAAACATCAAGGGTAAGGAGGATTACGGCTAAACTGACCTAACAGAATTCTTCCTTAAGGCAGGCCAGACTGATCAGACATCACCGGTAGATGGTAGAAGGTGAGAAACCTAATTAGATATAAAAAAAAATGATCAGACATATATAACGAGGCACTCTTGCTACACAATCTTAGCAGAGTTCTTCCTAAGGATTTTACGAGGATGTACACAGAAGGTTCTAGGGGAAGGTTCCGAAACTTGCCTAACATTTGGTGAAGCAAAAAATCTTTGTCACTACCAGAAGGAATTTAGACAACTAACACAATGGAGGAAAGAAAGAGTACATCTAGAATATGAAATACCCTTTAAGATGTCTCTTAGGATCACCATAAGCTGTGTTTAAGATCAATCCATCCAAGCAATGCTAGTAGTTAGCCAGACCTTTAAGTAATGAATATTTGGGTCTTTCCACCAGAAGAAGGCAGGTATACATACCAAATCTGACCTATTCACCAATTATAGAAGTGAGGACTGTAATTGTCATGAGTATGTCCTCCTTATTTTGTTATGAATACATTTGCATGTGCATGTGTATGTATGTACATTGTTTCTAAGAGTATTTCTCCTATTTTCTTATGAATGTGTTTTGTGTGTGTGTGTGTGTACACATATATTAAGCAAACATCTTTATTTTCTATCCTTTCCTATTGCCTTATCAGGTAACACTAGATATATTAACTGTATATCATAGCACTTAAATATTGTTAATTTTACATCACATTATTTGCTGCAGGATAAAAAGGAGAGTCCACTTCATTAAGGATTTTCCCTTCTCTTCTGGAGAAGGAGTTAGTTTAGTTTTGATTGTATGCAGATTAGTTGGATTACATTAGGTAGAATTGTGACCTCATTATTTACTTTTTTGGAAGATTAATATGGTTTAAGGCTATAAGCATAGGGTCAAGTTGACAAGGGGTAGAATGTGATGGCTAATTTTATGTGTCAACTTGACTTAAGAGAAGTCCCGATAGCTAGTAAAATAGTATTTCTGGGTGTGTCTGTGAGACTTTATTCTGAAAGGGATTGGCATTTGAGTCAGTAGACTGAGTAAGGAGATACTCCATCACCAATGTGAGCAGGTATCATCCAATCCAAATAGAGAGCCTGAGTAGAATCCAAACTAAAGGAAGGGCAAATTCCTCTCTCTTTTCTCGAGCCTCCATGCCTATCTTTTCTTACTCTAGGATATCAGCACTCCCCTTTCTTGGGCCTTTGGGCTCTGAGACTTACACAAATGGTCTCTTTTTTTATGCCTTCAGTGCTGGACTGAATCATTCCCCTGGATTTTCTGGTTATCCAGTTTACCGATGACAGATTATGGGACTTCTGCACCTCCATAATGTCTGAGCCATTTCTATGCTAAATCTCCTCTTACATCTGTCTCTACACCTCTCCCCCCGACTTGCTCTGTATGTGTATATATCCTGTGGATTCTGTTTTAGGGATCAATCTACATAGTATAGACTTTGGTAAGGAGAATGGCTCTAGAGTAACAAAATCTTAAGTATTCGTTTTCAAAATTACTTCCTTGGTTCCTGAAATCTTGGATACAAGATTAACATTCAGAAACCAGTTGCAATTCTTTACACTAACAATGAAATAGCAGAAAAGGAATGTAAAAAAAAAAACAATATCTTTAAAAATTGCAGCAAAAAAATACCTAGGAGTAAACCTGAACAGGAAGGTGAAAGACTTACGTGCTGAGAACTCGAACCATTAATAAAGTAAATTAAAAATGATTCAAAAAATACAAAGATATCCCTTGCTCTTGGATTGGAATTAATATTGTTAAAATGGCAATACTACCCAAAGCAATCTACAGATTTAATGTTTTCCCTATCAAATTACCCATAGCCTTTTCTGCAGAAGTAGAACAAGTAATCCAAAAATTTATATGGAACCATAAAAGATGCAGAACTATCAAAGCAATCCTGAGGGAAAAAAATAACAAGCAGGAAGCATAAGTCTCCCAGACTTCAGACAATACTACAAAGCTACAGTAATCAAGACAGCATGATATTTGCACAAAAGCAGACATATAGATTAACAGAACAGAAGAGAGAGACAAGAAATAAACCAACACCCCTATGGCCAATTAATCTTTGACAAAGGAGGCAAGAATATAAAATGGGAAAAAAGTGTCTTCAGCAAATGTTGCTGGGAAAGTTGGACAGCTGCATGTAAATCAGAAAAGTTAGAATATACCCTCACACCATGCCCAAAAAGAAACTCAATATGGCTTAAAGACTTAAACATAAGACAGGACCTTATAAAACTCCTAGAAGAGAACATAGGCAAACCATTCTCTGACAGAAAATGTACCAGTGTTTTCTGAGGTCAGCCTCCAAAGGTTATAGAAATAAAAATGAAAAGAAACAAATGGGACCTAATGAAACTTACAAGCTTTTCCACAGTGAAAGAAACCATAAACAAAAACCAAAAAGACAGCCTACCGAATGGGAGAAAATATTTGCAAATGAAGCAACTGACGAGGCTTAATTTCCAAAATATACAAACAGTTCATAGAGCTCAACAATAAAAAAAACAAACAACCCAATCAAAAAATGGGTTGAAGACCTTAATAGACATTTATCCAAAGAAGACATACGGAAGGCCAGTAGGCACATGAAAAGAGGGTCAACATCACTAATTATTAGAGAAATGTAAATCAAAACTACAGTGAGGTACCACCTGACACCAGGCAGAGTGGCCATTATTCAAAAGTTTACAAACTATAAATGCTGGGGAGAGTGTGGAGAAAAGGGAACCCTTACATGCTATTGGTGGGAATGAAAATTGGTGCAGTCACTATGGAA
This sequence comes from Hippopotamus amphibius kiboko, assembly GCF_030028045.1. Taxonomy (NCBI): domain Eukaryota; kingdom Metazoa; phylum Chordata; class Mammalia; order Artiodactyla; family Hippopotamidae; genus Hippopotamus; species Hippopotamus amphibius. Next base: position 220,463,350 of record NC_080187.1, on the reverse strand, counting down.
AACACTATGGAGTTTCCACAGAGAACAAAGAGTAGAACTACCATATGATCCAGCAATCCACTCCTGGGCATATATCCAGAGAAAATCATAATTTGAAAGGATATGTGCACACTTATGTTCATAACACCACTATTCACAATAGCCAAGACCCAGACACAATCTAAATGTTTATTGACAGATGACTAAAGAAGTAGTGGTACATATATACAATGGAAGACTACTCAGCCATAAAAAAGGAAAGAAATAATGCTATTTGCAGCAACATGGATGCAACTAGAGATTATCATACTAAGCGAAGTAAGTCAGGAAGAGAAAGACAACTACCATATGATATAACTTGCATGTGGAATCTAAAATATGTCACAAATGCCCTATCTACAAAATAGAAACAGAATCACAGACAGAGAGAGAACAGACTTGTGGTTGCCAAGTGGGAGGGTGGGAGGAAGAAGGATGGACTGGGAGTTTGGAGTTAGTATATGCAAACAATTACATTTAGAATGTATAAACAACAAGGTTCTACAGTATAGCATAGGGAACTCTATCCAATCTCCTGGGATAAACTCTAATGAAAAATAATTTTAAGAAGAATATATATATGTGCATAACTGAGTCACCTTGCTGTACAGCAGAAATTAGCACAGCAATGTAACTCAATTATACTTCAATTACAAAAACAAAAACAAAAATAGACCCATATATGTTAAGCTTCTCTATACCGTATAATATGAGATGCCAAGTGCAGATAAACTTATGTTCAGCAATTAATGTTTTAATATTCTATCTTATTTGTATACCATCTAGTTATTCAATGATTACACACTCTTTATCTTAACTTTAAGGTTTCAAGTTACCAACAAGATCTGTGAAACAATTTTGGGGTAGAGATATTATCAAACATAATTATTATAAAACATTTCTAAAAATAAGATATTACAAATCACAATTATCGATAAGGATGTTTATACATTTTGTAAATTGATTTGAATGGAAGAGCTGAAGCCATAAAGCTCCTAGTAGAAAACTTCATGAATAATATTCATGACATCTGTCTTAGAAAGGATTTTTTCTTTTTAAATCAAAAGCAAAGGCAACCAAAGCACAAATAATGGAGTGGGACTACATCAAACCAAATAGCCCTGCACAGAAAACAAAACCATTCACAAAGTGAAAGTGCAATGTGAGGAGTGGGAGAAGATATTTGCAAGTCACATATCTGATAAAGGGTTAATATCCAAATGATATAAAGAACTCATTCAACTCAATAGCAAAAAATCAAGCAGTCTGGTTTAAAAAAGGTCAAAGGAATTCAATAGACTTATTTCCCAAGAAGACATACAAATGGCCAAAAGGGACATAAAAAGGTCTCAGCATCACTAATCATCAGGGAAATGTAAATCAAAACAACAATGGGATATTGCCACACACCTGTGGCTGCTATCAAAAAGCTAAGAGATGAGACCAGTTGGAGAGGATGTGTTACAAGGGAATACTTGTGCACACTTGGTGGAACTATAAATTAGTGCAGCCACCATGGAACACAGTATGGAAGTTCCTCAAGAAATTACAACTATAACTACCATATGATTTAGCAATCCTATTTCTGGGTCAATATCTGAAGGAAACAATCTTGAAGAGATAACTCCACTTCCATTGAAGTACATGGAATGTACAAGACATGGAAACAACTTAGGTTGTTTATTATTACTATTAATATATGCATATTATTAAGCCATAAAGAAATAGTAAATCCTGCCATTTGGAACAACATAGGTGAAGCTTGAGGGCATCATTTTAATGAAAAGTCACACAGAGAAACACAAATTCTATATGACCTTATTTGTTTGTATTATCTAAAAAAGCCAGGCTCTTACATACAGAGAACAGATTTGTAGTTGACAGAGATGGGAGAGAGGGGATGAAAAATGGGTGAATGTGGTCAATAGGTGCAAACTTTTCATTATAAGATAAATACGCTCTGAGACTATAATGTAGAGCATGGTGACTATAGTCTATCTATCTATCTATCTATCATCTATCTATCTATCTATCATCGATCCATCTCTATCTATCTATAATTAACTATATAGAACTAAAATTCCCATTGTAAGTAAAGAATCTTTGTATCTATGTGAGGAGATGAATGTTAACTAAACTTTTTGTGGTAGTCATCTATAATTATAATCCATTTTTAGTACACCTTAGGCTAATACAATGTTACATGGCAACTATATCTCAGTAAAACTGATTAGAAAAACGAAATGCTAATGGAAAAATATAAAAGAGAATTATAAAACATAATTAATGAAAAGCTCATTTTCAGCTCACTTACATCTATTTAAATCATTTGTGCTTTTCAATTATGTTTGATCATGAAAATTTCATAAGCTAAACAAACAAATGTAGCCATCACTCTAAGTTATTTTCCTTGTTTACAAAGTAGGTAACAATAAAAAAAAAAGCTCCAAGCAGAGAACGTAATAAACTAAATATGGTTCTTCCTTTCTACTTTTCTTTTGTAAAACATTGCTAGCACACTTGAGAGGTGAAAATAATTCATTTTTATTGTAAATTTTGCTCTTAGTTTTGATTTATAGTTTTATCATCTGAAACATGTAGTGTAGATAACATACACTTGTTGGACTACTAAACTTAGGTATAAAAATATTGTATGTCATACTTAATGCTGACAACTCTGAAGATGGGCCAGCTTTTTTATTTTACCAACAATTAAAAACATCTAGCTTTATTTGTAAAAAATTATCCCAAATCATGTGAACTTAAAAAATTGGATTCATTTATCTATAGCTGAGATTTTTAAAGAAATACTTAATTTATAGAAACACTCCTTCATCTCTAAGCCAATTTTAATATAACTCCATGGGACTTCCCTGGTGGTGCAGTGGTTAAGAATCTGCCTGCCAAGGCAGGGGACACAGATGTGATCCCTGGTCTGGGAAGATCCCACGTGCCTCGGAGCCACTAAGCCCATGCACCACAACTACTGAGCCTGTGCTGTACAGCCCGCAAGCCACAACTACTGAACCCAGCACCACAACTGCTGAGCCCATGCACCATGACTACTGAAGCCTGTACACTGAGCCCATGCTCAAGAGAAGCCACTGCAATGAGACGTCTGGGCACCGCAATAAAGAAAAGCCCCTACTCACCACTAGAGAAAGCCTGTGTGCAGCAAAAAAGACCTGACACAGACAAAAATCTATAAATGACTCCAATCAATCAATCCATAATCTTAAAAACTATAACTCAAGAGATTTTATAAATTAATTTGGTAATATCCAGAGGTAGAAGAATGCCATGTATACATAACACACAGGCATGCATGTATGCACACATACAAACATAAACACACAGACAGATGTGCATAGACATCTCATAGCTTTCATTCTAAAATGTCAGCCATGAGTCAATAAAATAAAGTACCATAAAGACACTGGCTTATCTCAACTTTATATTTGTATCTGAATTGTTTTTGTGGCAAATAGGACAAGTTGAGACTATATGCTTACCACTATTTGTGAAGGAGACTTTTAAGATTTTCTTTTTCCCTGATATACAACCTAATAAAGGCTGCGGAGTAAACTTTAGAACAGTGACTAAGTAGACATCTAACAGCTGTCTGGATGTTTCCAAAACCCAACTGAATGGACAAAATATCTAGTTCCATTTCCGAATAGCTTCCCATTCTTTATTCAGCTTCAGGTGGTTGCTAGTGGGGGTCCTAAGTCCCTTGAGAACCCTCAGTGGAGGGTATGGGGTCTAATGTTCAAGGGAGTTGTAGGGAGCTGAGGAGCTGAGGTAGGATGAGAAAACCTGGTAGGATTCACAGAGGATTGGAGGAGCTAAGGGTTTGAAGGGGAATGTATCAAGGGAGTCAGGAAACTAGAGGCAAGATCTAAAGAAGTAAAAAGAGAAAGTAGGAACAACTGTGATGGGAAAGGAGAGTTTTAAGGAGCCAGTTTGCAAAGACATTATTTTTCCTAAAGAGGCCATTAAAGGTCCAAATTATCCTGAGTAAAATCATGCCAACAAGAAAGGAAGCAGACACAGTTGCCAAAGTACATTTATAGCAGGGGTTCAGGAAGGGGGTTTCCAGTCACTGAGAAGGTTCCATGTTTATAATTATGTTCATAATTTATGATACCTATACACTTATGAACAGTGAAATTTAGAACCCTAAGCTGGCTTCTGCTTGCATGGGGCGCTAACTCAGTTTCTTACAAAGAGAGAAACCTTGAACCCAGCATGTTTGTCTGGGACTCTAAACTAGCTTCTAGAGTTTAATCAAAATCTTAAGACTCAAAATCCGTTCCTACCAGCTACAAGAGAAATTGGTCTGGACCATTGATTTAGGAGACAGACTCACCAATGGATACGTGATAAATCAGGAAGGAAGACAAGACTTCAAAGGTGTGCACTTAGGGTCTTGGGTGAGTTTATCCAATGATAAACTGATCTTATCCAAGCCGCATCATGGGAGTATCAAATATGAACTAGAAACGGAAAGCAGTTACATGGGTAAAACAGATTTCATTAAGGACTATTGCATTGGGGGGAAATACCTAAGTACAGAACTGGGCCCAATTCCAAATACAGGAAGGCCAAGTGGGCATTTACAGTCAAGGAGCCTGGTGGGGATCAATAGATGGGAAATTACCAAGAGAAAACATCAAGGGTAAGGAGGATTACGGCTAAACTGACCTAACAGAATTCTTCCTTAAGGCAGGCCAGACTGATCAGACATCACCGGTAGATGGTAGAAGGTGAGAAACCTAATTAGATATAAAAAAAAATGATCAGACATATATAACGAGGCACTCTTGCTACACAATCTTAGCAGAGTTCTTCCTAAGGATTTTACGAGGATGTACACAGAAGGTTCTAGGGGAAGGTTCCGAAACTTGCCTAACATTTGGTGAAGCAAAAAATCTTTGTCACTACCAGAAGGAATTTAGACAACTAACACAATGGAGGAAAGAAAGAGTACATCTAGAATATGAAATACCCTTTAAGATGTCTCTTAGGATCACCATAAGCTGTGTTTAAGATCAATCCATCCAAGCAATGCTAGTAGTTAGCCAGACCTTTAAGTAATGAATATTTGGGTCTTTCCACCAGAAGAAGGCAGGTATACATACCAAATCTGACCTATTCACCAATTATAGAAGTGAGGACTGTAATTGTCATGAGTATGTCCTCCTTATTTTGTTATGAATACATTTGCATGTGCATGTGTATGTATGTACATTGTTTCTAAGAGTATTTCTCCTATTTTCTTATGAATGTGTTTTGTGTGTGTGTGTGTGTACACATATATTAAGCAAACATCTTTATTTTCTATCCTTTCCTATTGCCTTATCAGGTAACACTAGATATATTAACTGTATATCATAGCACTTAAATATTGTTAATTTTACATCACATTATTTGCTGCAGGATAAAAAGGAGAGTCCACTTCATTAAGGATTTTCCCTTCTCTTCTGGAGAAGGAGTTAGTTTAGTTTTGATTGTATGCAGATTAGTTGGATTACATTAGGTAGAATTGTGACCTCATTATTTACTTTTTTGGAAGATTAATATGGTTTAAGGCTATAAGCATAGGGTCAAGTTGACAAGGGGTAGAATGTGATGGCTAATTTTATGTGTCAACTTGACTTAAGAGAAGTCCCGATAGCTAGTAAAATAGTATTTCTGGGTGTGTCTGTGAGACTTTATTCTGAAAGGGATTGGCATTTGAGTCAGTAGACTGAGTAAGGAGATACTCCATCACCAATGTGAGCAGGTATCATCCAATCCAAATAGAGAGCCTGAGTAGAATCCAAACTAAAGGAAGGGCAAATTCCTCTCTCTTTTCTCGAGCCTCCATGCCTATCTTTTCTTACTCTAGGATATCAGCACTCCCCTTTCTTGGGCCTTTGGGCTCTGAGACTTACACAAATGGTCTCTTTTTTTATGCCTTCAGTGCTGGACTGAATCATTCCCCTGGATTTTCTGGTTATCCAGTTTACCGATGACAGATTATGGGACTTCTGCACCTCCATAATGTCTGAGCCATTTCTATGCTAAATCTCCTCTTACATCTGTCTCTACACCTCTCCCCCTGACTTGCTCTGTATGTGTATATATCCTGTGGATTCTGTTTTAGGGATCAATCTGCATAGTATAGACTTTGGTAAGGAGAATGGCTCTAGAGTAACAAAATCTTAAGTATTCGTTTTCAAAATTACTTCCTTGGTTCCTGAAATCTTGGATACAAGATTAACATTCAGAAACCAGTTGCAATTCTTTACACTAACAATGAAATAGCAGAAAAGGAATGTAAAAAAAAAAACAATATCTTTAAAAATTGCAGCAAAAAAATACCTAGGAGTAAACCTGAACAGGAAGGTGAAAGACTTACGTGCTGAGAACTCGAACCATTAATAAAGTAAATTAAAAATGATTCAAAAAATACAAAGATACCCCTTGCTCTTGGATTGGAATTAATATTGTTAAAATGGCAATACTACCCAAAGCAATCTACAGATTTAATGTTTTCCCTATCAAATTACCCATAGCCTTTTCTGCAGAAGTAGAACAAGTAATCCAAAAATTTATATGGAACCATAAAAGATGCAGAACTATCAAAGCAATCCTGAGGGAAAAAAATAACAAGCAGGAAGCATAAGTCTCCCAGACTTCAGACAATACTACAAAGCTACAGTAATCAAGACAGCATGATATTTGCACAAAAGCAGACATATAGATTAACAGAACAGAAGAGAGAGACAAGAAATAAACCAACACCCCTATGGCCAATTAATCTTTGACAAAGGAGGCAAGAATATAAAATGGGAAAAAAGTGTCTTCAGCAAATGTTGCTGGGAAAGTTGGACAGCTGCATGTAAATCAGAAAAGTTAGAATATACCCTCACACCATGCCCAAAAAGAAACTCAATATGGCTTAAAGACTTAAACATAAGACAGGACCTTATAAAACTCCTAGAAGAGAACATAGGCAAACCATTCTCTGACAGAAAATGTACCAGTGTTTTCTGAGGTCAGCCTCCAAAGGTTATAGAAATAAAAATGAAAAGAAACAAATGGGACCTAATGAAACTTACAAGCTTTTCCACAGTGAAAGAAACCATAAACAAAAACCAAAAAGGCAGCCTACCGAATGGCAGAAAATATTTGCAAATGAAGCAACTGACGAGGCTTAATTTCCAAAATATACAAACAGTTCATAGAGCTCAACAATAAAAAAAACAAACAACCCAATCAAAAAATGGGTTGAAGACCTTAATAGACATTTATCCAAAGAAGACATACGGAAGGCCAGTAGGCACATGAAAAGAGGGTCAACATCACTAATTATTAGAGAAATGTAAATCAAAACTACAGTGAGGTACCACCTGACACCAGGCAGAGTGGCCATTATTCAAAAGTTTACAAACTATAAATGCTGGGGAGAGTGTGGAGAAAAGGGAACCCTTACATGCTATTGGTGGGAATGAAAATTGGTGCAGTCACTATGGAAAACACTATGGAGTTTCCACAGAGAACAAAGAGTAGAACTACCATATGATCCAGCAATCCACTCCTGGGCATATATCCAGAGAAAATCATAATTTGAAAGGATATGTGCACACTTATGTTCATAACACCACTATTCACAATAGCCAAGACCCAGACACAATCTAAATGTTTATTGACAGATGACTAAAGAAGTAGTGGTACATATATACAATGGAATACTACTCAGCCATAAAAAAGGAAAGAAATAATGCTATTTGCAGCAACATGGATGCAACTAGAGATTATCATACTAAGCGAAGTAAGTCAGGAAGAGAAAGACAACTACCATATGATATAACTTGCATGTGGAATCTAAAATATGTCACAAATGCCCTATCTACAAAATAGAAACAGAATCACAGACAGAGAGAGAACAGACTTGTGGTTGCCAAGTGGGAGGGTGGGAGGAAGAAGGATGGACTGGGAGTTTGGAGTTAGTATATGCAAACAATTACATTTAGAATGTATAAACAACAAGGTTCTACAGTATAGCATAGGGAACTCTATCCAATCTCCTGGGATAAACTCTAATGAAAAATAATTTTAAGAAGAATATATATATGTGCATAACTGAGTCACCTTGCTGTACAGCAGAAATTAGCACAGCAATGTAACTCAATTATACTTCAATTACAAAAACAAAAACAAAAATAGACCCATATATGTTAAGCTTCTCTATACCGTATAATATGAGATGCCAAGTGCAGATAAACTTATGTTCAGCAATTAATGTTTTAATATTCTATCTTATTTGTATACCATCTAGTTATTCAATGATTACACACTCTTTATCTTAACTTTAAGGTTTCAAGTTACCAACAAGATCTGTGAAACAATTTTGGGGTAGAGATATTATCAAACATAATTATTATAAAACATTTCTAAAAATAAGATATTACAAATCACAATTATCGATAAGGATGTTTATACATTTTGTAAATTGATTTGAATGGAAGAGCTGAAGCCATAAAGCTCCTAGTAGAAAACTTCATGAATAATATTCATGACATCTGTCTTAGAAAGGATTTTTTCTTTTTAAATCAAAAGCAAAGGCAACCAAAGCACAAATAATGGAGTGGGACTACATCAAACCAAATAGCCCTGCACAGAAAACAAAACCATTCACAAAGTGAAAGTGCAATGTGAGGAGTGGGAGAAGATATTTGCAAGTCACATATCTGATAAAGGGTTAATATCCAAATGATATAAAGAACTCATTCAACTCAATAGCAAAAAATCAAGCAGTCTGGTTTAAAAAAGGTCAAAGGAATTCAATAGACTTATTTCCCAAGAAGACATACAAATGGCCAAAAGGGACATAAAAAGGTCTCAGCATCACTAATCATCAGGGAAATGTAAATCAAAACAACAATGGGATATTGCCACACACCTGTGGCTGCTATCAAAAAGCTAAGAGATGAGACCAGTTGGAGAGGATGTGTTACAAGGGAATACTTGTGCACACTTGGTGGAACTATAAATTAGTGCAGCCACCATGGAACACAGTATGGAAGTTCCTCAAGAAATTACAACTATAACTACCATATGATTTAGCAATCCTATTTCTGGGTCAATATCTGAAGGAAACAATCTTGAAGAGATAACTCCACTTCCATTGAAGTACATGGAATGTACAAGACATGGAAACAACTTAGGTTGTTTATTATTACTATTAATATATGCATATTATTAAGCCATAAAGAAATAGTAAATCCTGCCATTTGGAACAACATAGGTGAAGCTTGAGGGCATCATTTTAATGAAAAGTCACACAGAGAAACACAAATTCTATATGACCTTATTTGTTTGTATTATCTAAAAAAGCCAGGCTCTTACATACAGAGAACAGATTTGTAGTTGACAGAGATGGGAGAGAGGGGATGAAAAATGGGTGAATGTGGTCAATAGGTGCAAACTTTTCATTATAAGATAAATACGCTCTGAGACTATAATGTAGAGCATGGTGACTATAGTCTATCTATCTATCTATCTATCATCTATCTATCTATCTATCATCGATCCATCTCTATCTATCTATAATTAACTATATAGAACTAAAATTCCCATTGTAAGTAAAGAATCTTTGTATCTATGTGAGGAGATGAATGTTAACTAAACTTTTTGTGGTAGTCATCTATAATTATAATCCTTTTTTAGTACACCTTAGGCTAATACAATGTTACATGGCAACTATATCTCAGTAAAACTGATTAGAAAAACGAAATGCTAATGGAAAAATATAAAAGAGAATTATAAAACATAATTAATGAAAAGCTCATTTTCAGCTCACTTACATCTATTTAAATCATTTGTGCTTTTCAATTATGTTTGATCATGAAAATTTCATAAGCTAAACAAGCAAATGTAGCCATCACTCTAAGTTATTTTCCTTGTTTACAAAGTAGGTAACAATAAAAAAAAAAGCTCCAAGCAGAGAACGTAATAAACTAAATATGGTTCTTCCTTTCTACTTTTCTTTTGTAAAACATTGCTAGCACACTTGAGAGGTGAAAATAATTCATTTTTATTGTAAATTTTGCTCTTAGTTTTGATTTATAGTTTTATCATCTGAAACATGTAGTGTAGATAACATACACTTGTTGGACTACTAAACTTAGGTATAAAAATATTGTATGTCATACTTAATGCTGACAACTCTGAAGATGGGCCAGCTTTTTTATTTTACCAACAATTAAAAACATCTAGCTTTATTTGTAAAAAATTATCCCAAATCATGTGAACTTAAAAAATTGGATTCATTTCTCTATAGCTGAGATTTTTAAAGAAATACTTAATTTATAGAAACACTCCTTCATCTCTAAGCCAATTTTAATATAACTCCATGGGACTTCCCTGGTGGTGCAGTGGTTAAGAATCTGCCTGCCAAGGCAGGGGACACAGATGTGATCCCTGGTCTGGGAAGATCCCACGTGCCTCCGAGCCACTAAGCCCATGCACCACAACTACTGAGCCTGTGCTGTACAGCCCGCAAGCCACAACTACTGAACCCAGCACCACAACTGCTGAGCCCATGCACCATGACTACTGAAGCCTGTACACTGAGCCCATGCTCAAGAGAAGCCACTGCAATGAGACGTCTGGGCACCGCAATAAAGAAAAGCCCCTACTCACCACTAGAGAAAGCCTGTGTGCAGCAAAAAAGACCTGACACAGACAAAAATCTATAAATGACTCCAATCAATCAATCCATAATCTTAAAAACTATAACTCAAGAGATTTTATAAATTAATTTGGTAATATCCAGAGGTAGAAGAATGCCATGTATACATAACACACAGGCATGCATGTATGCACACATACAAACATAAACACACAGACAGATGTGCATAGACATCTCATAGCTTTCATTCTAAAATGTCAGCCATGAGTCAATAAAATAAAGTACCATAAAGACACTGGCTTATCTCAACTTTATATTTTTATCTGAATTGTTTTTGTGGCAAATAGGACAAGTTGAGACTATATGCTTACCACTATTTGTGAAGGAGACTTTTAAGATTTTCTTTTTCCCTGATATACAACCTAATAAAGGCTGCGGAGTAAACTTTAGAACAGTGACTAAGTAGACATCTAACAGCTGTCTGGATGTTTCCAAAACCCAACTGAATGGACAAAATATCTAGTTCCATTTCCGAATAGCTTCCCATTCTTTATTCAGCCTCAGGTGGTTGCTAGTGGGGGTCCTAAGTCCCTTGAGAACCCTCAGTGGAGGGTATGGGGTCTAATGTTCAAGGGACTTGTAGGGAGCTGAGGAGCTGAGGTAGGATGAGAAAACCTGGTAGGATTCACAGAGGATTGGAGGAGCTAAGGGTTTGAAGGGGAATGTATCAAGGGAGTCAGGAAACTAGAGGCAAGATCTAAAGAAGTAAAAAGAGAAAGTAGGAACAACTGTGATGGGAAAGGAGAGTTTTAAGGAGCCAGTTTGCAAAGACATTATTTTTCCTAAAGAGGCCATTAAAGGTCCAAATTATCCTGAGTAAAATCATGCCAACAAGAAAGGAAGCAGACACAGTTGCCAAAGTACATTTATAGCAGGGGTTCAGGAAGGGGGTTTCCAGTCACTGAGAAGGTTCCATGTTTATAATTATGTTCATAATTTATGATACCTATACACTTATGAACAGTGAAATTTAGAACCCTAAGCTGGCTTCTGCTTGCATGGGGCGCTAACTCAGTTTCTTACAAAGAGAGAAACCTTGAACCCAGCATGTTTGTCTGGGACTCTAAACTAGCTTCTAGAGTTTAATCAAAATCTTAAGACTCAAAATCCGTTCCTACCAGCTACAAGAGAAATTGGTCTGGACCATTGATTTAGGAGACAGACGCACCAATGGATACGTGATAAATCAGGAAGGAAGACAAGACTTCAAAGGTGTGCACTTAGGGTCTTGGGTGAGTTTATCCAATGATAAACTGATCTTATCCAAGCCGCATCATGGGAGTATCAAATATGAACTAGAAACGGAAAGCAGTTACATGGGTAAAACAGATTTCATTAAGGACTATTGCATTGGGGGGAAATACCTAAGTACAGAACTGGGCCCAATTCCAAATACAGGAAGGCCAAGTGGGCATTTACAGTCAAGGAGCCTGGTGGGGATCAATAGATGGGAAATTACCAAGAGAAAACATCAAGGGTAAGGAGGATTACGGCTAAACTGACCTAACAGAATTCTTCCTTAAGGCAGGCCAGACTGATCAGACATCACCGGTAGATGGTAGAAGGTGAGAAACCTAATTAGATATAAAAAAAAATGATCAGACATATATAACGAGGCACTCTTGCTACACAATCTTAGCAGAGTTCTTCCTAAGGATTTTACGAGGATGTACACAGAAGGTTCTAGGGGAAGGTTCCGAAACTTGCCTAACATTTGGTGAAGCAAAAAATCTTTGTCACTACCAGAAGGAATTTAGACAACTAACACAATGGAGGAAAGAAAGAGTACATCTAGAATATGAAATACCCTTTAAGATGTCTCTTAGGATCACCATAAGCTGTGTTTAAGATCAATCCATCCAAGCAATGCTAGTAGTTAGCCAGACCTTTAAGTAATGAATATTTGGGTCTTTCCACCAGAAGAAGGCAGGTATACATACCAAATCTGACCTATTCACCAATTATAGAAGTGAGGACTGTAATTGTCATGAGTATGTCCTCCTTATTTTGTTATGAATACATTTGCATGTGCATGTGTATGTATGTACATTGTTTCTAAGAGTATTTCTCCTATTTTCTTATGAATGTGTTTTGTGTGTGTGTGTGTGTGTACACATATATTAAGCAAACATCTTTATTTTCTATCCTTTCCTATTGCCTTATCAGGTAACACTAGATATATTAACTGTATATCATAGCACTTAAATATTGTTAATTTTACATCACATTATTTGCTGCAGGATAAAAAGGAGAGTCCACTTCATTAAGGATTTTCCCTTCTCTTCTGGAGAAGGAGTTAGTTTAGTTTTGATTGTATGCAGATTAGTTGGATTACATTAGGTAGAATTGTGACCTCATTATTTACTTTTTTGGAAGATTAATATGGTTTAAGGCTATAAGCATAGGGTCAAGTTGACAAGGGGTAGAATGTGATGGCTAATTTTATGTGTCAACTTGACTTAAGAGAAGTCCCGATAGCTAGTAAAATAGTATTTCTGGGTGTGTCTGTGAGACTTTATTCTGAAAGGGATTGGCATTTGAGTCAGTAGACTGAGTAAGGAGATACTCCATCACCAATGTGAGCAGGTATCATCCAATCCAAATAGAGAGCCTGAGTAGAATCCAAACTAAAGGAAGGGCAAATTCCTCTCTCTTTTCTCGAGCCTCCATGCCTATCTTTTCTTACTCTAGGATATCAGCACTCCCCTTTCTTGGGCCTTTGGGCTCTGAGACTTACACAAATGGTCTCTTTTTTTATGCCTTCAGTGCTGGACTGAATCATTCCCCTGGATTTTCTGGTTATCCAGTTTACCGATGACAGATTATGGGACTTCTGCACCTCCATAATGTCTGAGCCATTTCTATGCTAAATCTCCTCTTACATCTGTCTCTACACCTCTCCCCCCGACTTGCTCTGTATGTGTATATATCCTGTGGATTCTGTTTTAGGGATCAATCTGCATAGTATAGACTTTGGTAAGGAGAATGGCTCTAGAGTAACAAAATCTTAAGTATTCGTTTTCAAAATTACTTCCTTGGTTCCTGAAATCTTGGATACAAGATTAACATTCAGAAACCAGTTGCAATTCTTTACACTAACAATGAAATAGCAGAAAAGGAATGTAAAAAAAAAAACAATATCTTTAAAAATTGCAGCAAAAAAATACCTAGGAGTAAACCTGAACAGGAAGGTGAAAGACTTACGTGCTGAGAACTCGAACCATTAATAAAGTAAATTAAAAATGATTCAAAAAATACAAAGATATCCCTTGCTCTTGGATTGGAATTAATATTGTTAAAATGGCAATACTACCCAAAGCAATCTACAGATTTAATGTTTTCCCTATCAAATTACCCATAGCCTTTTCTGCAGAAGTAGAACAAGTAATCCAAAAATTTATATGGAACCATAAAAGATGCAGAACTATCAAAGCAATCCTGAGGGAAAAAAATAACAAGCAGGAAGCATAAGTCTCCCAGACTTCAGACAATACTACAAAGCTACAGTAATCAAGACAGCATGATATTTGCACAAAAGCAGACATATAGATTAACAGAACAGAAGAGAGAGACAAGAAATAAACCAACACCCCTATGGCCAATTAATCTTTGACAAAGGAGGCAAGAATATAAAATGGGAAAAAAGTGTCTTCAGCAAATGTTGCTGGGAAAGTTGGACAGCTGCATGTAAATCAGAAAAGTTAGAATATACCCTCACACCATGCCCAAAAAGAAACTCAATATGGCTTAAAGACTTAAACATAAGACAGGACCTTATAAAACTCCTAGAAGAGAACATAGGCAAACCATTCTCTGACAGAAAATGTACCAGTGTTTTCTGAGGTCAGCCTCCAAAGGTTATAGAAATAAAAATGAAAAGAAACAAATGGGACCTAATGAAACTTACAAGCTTTTCCACAGTGAAAGAAACCATAAACAAAAACCAAAAAGACAGCCTACCGAATGGGAGAAAATATTTGCAAATGAAGCAACTGACGAGGCTTAATTTCCAAAATATACAAACAGTTCATAGAGCTCAACAATAAAAAAAACAAACAACCCAATCAAAAAATGGGTTGAAGACCTTAATAGACATTTATCCAAAGAAGACATACGGAAGGCCAGTAGGCACATGAAAAGAGGGTCAACATCACTAATTATTAGAGAAATGTAAATCAAAACTACAGTGAGGTACCACCTGACACCAGGCAGAGTGGCCATTATTCAAAAGTTTACAAACTATAAATGCTGGGGAGAGTGTGGAGAAAAGGGAACCCTTACATGCTATTGGTGGGAATGAAAATTGGTGCAGTCACTATGGAAAACACTATGGAGTTTCCACAGAGAACAAAGAGTAGAACTACCATATGATCCAGCAATCCACTCCTGGGCATATATCCAGAGAAAATCATAATTTGAAAGGATATGTGCACACTTATGTTCATAACACCACTATTCACAATAGCCAAGACCCAGACACAATCTAAATGTTTATTGACAGATGACTAAAGAAGTAGTGGTACATATATACAATGGAAGACTACTCAGCCATAAAAAAGGAAAGAAATAATGCTATTTGCAGCAACATGGATGCAACTAGAGATTATCATACTAAGCGAAGTAAGTCAGGAAGAGAAAGACAACTACCATATGATATAACTTGCATGTGGAATCTAAAATATGTCACAAATGCCCTATCTACAAAATAGAAACAGAATCACAGACAGAGAGAGAACAGACTTGTGGTTGCCAAGTGGGAGGGTGGGAGGAAGAAGGATGGACTGGGAGTTTGGAGTTAGTATATGCAAACAATTACATTTAGAATGTATAAACAACAAGGTTCTACAGTATAGCATAGGGAACTCTATCCAATCTCCTGGGATAAACTCTAATGAAAAATAATTTTAAGAAGAATATATATATGTGCATAACTGAGTCACCTTGCTGTACAGCAGAAATTAGCACAGCAGTGTAACTCAATTATACTTCAATTACAAAAACAAAAACAAAAATAGACCCATATATGTTAAGCTTCTCTATACCGTATAATATGAGATGCCAAGTGCAGATAAACTTATGTTCAGCAATTAATGTGTTAATATTCTATCTTATTTATATACCATCTAGCTATTCAATGATTACACACTCTTTATCTTAACTTTAAGGTTTCAAGTTACCAACAAGATCTGTGAAACAATTTTGGGGTAGAGATATTATCAAACATAATTATTATAAAACATTTCTAAAAATAAGATATTACAAATCACAATTATCGATAAGGATGTTTATACATTTTATAAACTGATTTGAATGGAAGAGTTGAAGCCATAAAGCTCCTAGTAGAAAACTTCATGAATAATATTCATGACATCTGTCTTAGAAAGGATTTTTTCTTTTTAAATCAAAAGCAAAGGCAACCAAAGCACAAATAATGGAGTGGGACTACATCAAACCAAATAGCCCTGCACAGAAAACAAAACCATTCACAAAGTGAAAGTGCAATGTGAGGAGTGGGAGAAGATATTTGCAAGTCACATGTCTGATAAAGGGTTAATATCCAAATGATATAAAGAACTCATTCAACTCAATAGCAAAAAATCAAGCAGTCTGGTTTAAAAAAGGTCAGAGGAATTCAATAGACTTATTTCCCAAGAAGACATACAAATGGCCAAAAGGGACATAAAAAGGTCTCAACATCACTAATCATCAGGGAAATGTAAATCAAAACAACAATGGGATATTACCACACACCTGTGGCTGCTATCAAAAAGCTAAGAGATGAGACCAGTTGGAGAGGATGTGTTACAAGGGAATACTTGTGCACACTTGGTGGAACTATAAATTAGTGCAGCCACCATGGAACACAGTATGGAAGTTCCTCAAGAAATTACAACTATAACTACCATATGATTTAGCAATCCTATTTCTGGGTCAATATCTGAAGGAAACAATCTTGAAGAGATAACTCCACTTCCATTGAAGTACATGGAATGTACAAGACATGGAAACAACTTAGGTTGTTTATTATTACTATTAATATATGCATATTATTAAGCCATAAAGAAATAGTAAATCCTGCCATTTGGAACAACATAGGTGAAGCTTGAGGGCATCATTTTAATGAAAAGTCACACAGAGAAACACAAATTCTATATGACCTTATTTGTTTGTATTATCTAAAAAAGCCAGGCTCTTACATACAGAGAACAGATTTGTAGTTGACAGAGATGGGAGAGAGGGGATGAAAAATGGGTGAATGTGGTCAATAGGTGCAAACTTTTCATTATAAGATAAATACGCTCTGAGACTATAATGTAGAGCATGGTGACTATAGTCTATCTATCTATCTATCTATCATCTATCTATCTATCTATCATCGATCCATCTCTATCTATCTATAATTAACTATATAGAACTAAAATTCCCATTGTAAGTAAAGAATCTTTGTATCTATGTGAGGAGATGAATGTTAACTAAACTTTTTGTGGTAGTCATCTATAATTATAATCCATTTTTAGTACACCTTAGGCTAATACAATGTTACATGGCAACTATATCTCAGTAAAACTGATTAGAAAAACGAAATGCTAATGGAAAAATATAAAAGAGAATTATAAAACATAATTAATGAAAAGCTCATTTTCAGCTCACTTACATCTATTTAAATCATTTGTGCTTATCAATTATGTTTGATCATGAAAATTTCATAAGCTAAACAAACAAATGTAGCCATCACTCTAAGTTATTTTCCTTGCTTACAAAGTAGGTAACAATAAAAAAAAAAGCTCCAAGCAGAGAACGTAATAAACTAAATATGGTTCTTCCTTTCTACTTTTCTTTTGTAAAACATTGCTAGCACACTTGAGAGGTGAAAATAATTCATTTTTATTGTAAATTTTGCTCTTAGTTTTGATTTATAGTTTTATCATCTTAAACATGTAGTGTAGATAACATACACTTGTTGGACTACTAAACTTAGGTATAAAAATATTGTATGTCATACTTAATGCTGACAACTCTGAAGATGGGCCAGCTTTTTTATTTTACCAACAATTAAAAACATCTAGCTTTATTTGTAAAAAATTATCCCAAATCATGTGAACTTAAAAAATTGGATTCATTTCTCTATAGCTGAGATTTTTAAAGAAATACTTAATTTATAGAAACACTCCTTCATCTCTAAGCCAATTTTAATATAACTCCATGGGACTTCCCTGGTGGTGCAGTGGTTAAGAATCTGCCTGCCAAGGCAGGGGACACAGATGTGATCCCTGGTCTGGGAAGATCCCACGTGCCTCCGAGCCACTAAGCCCATGCACCACAACTACTGAGCCTGTGCTGTACAGCCCGCAAGCCACAACTACTGAACCCAGCACCACAACTGCTGAGCCCATGCACCATGACTACTGAAGCCTGTACACTGAGCCCATGCTCAAGAGAAGCCACTGCAATGAGACGTCTGGGCACCGCAATAAAGAAAAGCCCCTACTCACCACTAGAGAAAGCCTGTGTGCAGCAAAAAAGACCTGACACAGACAAAAATTTATAAATGACTCCAATCAATCAATCCATAATCTTAAAAACTATAACTCAAGAGATTTTATAAATTAATTTGGTAATATCCAGAGGTAGAAGAATGCCATGTATACATAACACACAGGCATGCATGTATGCACACATACAAACATAAACACACAGACAGATGTGCATAGACATCTCATAGCTTTCATTCTAAAATGTCAGCCATGAGTCAATAAAATAAAGTACCATAAAGACACTGGCTTATCTCAACTTTATATTTTTATCTGAATTGTTTTTGTGGCAAATAGGACAAGTTGAGACTATATGCTTACCACTATTTGTGAAGGAGACTTTTAAGATTTTCTTTTTCCCTGATATACAACCTAATAAAGGCTGCGGAGTAAACTTTAGAACAGTGACTAAGTAGACATCTAACAGCTGTCTGGATGTTTCCAAAACCCAACTGAATGGACAAAATATCTAGTTCCATTTCCGAATAGCTTCCCATTCTTTATTCAGCCTCAGGTGGTTGCTAGTGGGGGTCCTAAGTCCCTTGAGAACCCTCAGTGGAGGGTATGGGGTCTAATGTTCAAGGGACTTGTAGGGAGCTGAGGAGCTGAGGTAGGATGAGAAAACCTGGTAGGATTCACAGAGGATTGGAGGAGCTAAGGGTTTGAAGGGGAATGTATCAAGGGAGTCAGGAAACTAGAGGCAAGATCTAAAGAAGTAAAAAGAGAAAGTAGGAACAACTGTGATGGGAAAGGAGAGTTTTAAGGAGCCAGTTTGCAAAGACATTATTTTTCCTAAAGAGGCCATTAAAGGTCCAAATTATCCTGAGTAAAATCATGCCAACAAGAAAGGAAGCAGACACAGTTGCCAAAGTACATTTATAGCAGGGGTTCAGGAAGGGGGTTTCCAGTCACTGAGAAGGTTCCATGTTTATAATTATGTTCATAATTTATGATACCTATACACTTATGAACAGTGAAATTTAGAACCCTAAGCTGGCTTCTGCTTGCATGGGGCGCTAACTCAGTTTCTTACAAAGAGAGAAACCTTGAACCCAGCATGTTTGTCTGGGACTCTAAACTAGCTTCTAG